>NC_068360.1:5342844-5503263 GCF_020536995.1 Dreissena polymorpha
ACATGAATTTTAATGAATGTTTTGATGATTTGGGTGCTAAAAATAGATGAGAGATGTCATTATTTTGGTTCAAATGGATGTTTTAGGTGGTTTTGGACTGTTCCGGATGGGAGGGGGACCTGGTATGGACAAGTAAGGGTTACATTCCAACAAATCTTGAATGTAAATATTATCATGTCCAAAGATTGAAGTTTCAGGTGGAGGGCCAAGATGAAAAATATGCCAAATCACATGAATCCAACCCATTTATGTCATTTTTCTCTTTGTTTGTAGGCCTGACCATTTGTCCTTTGAGCCGCAGACGGTCAACAATCCGCTAGCTGTCTTGCACTGACTGGTGCACTGGACATGATTTCAATGAGAGTTCATATACTGATGTTTAATTCAAAAATGAATTTCAGTTTGTTCGTTTAAAGTACTAACTTAGCTGTGTATTTACAGTGAACGTAGTGGTGCGTCGCATGAGGTTAGACTAGGATTTTCATATATTACACTATGTGTTACAGAATTTGCGGTCGGTGGAGCAACAGAGCTGATGAGTTAATAGCGCTAGTTCTCAGACAAATAACTTTATTTTCAACCTATAAAGCATATTTAGCTGTAGGTGGGGGCCATTTAGCTGTAAGATCTGGCTTTGGTTCTGTTTAAGCCCTTAGAGTAATGAATTTCAGAGTGAAGACCATAGCGCCTTTTCCTAGTCAAGTATAGGGCAGCTGTATGTCTTTTCAGAAATGCACATGTCTTTTTTAGCATGTCATTGTGATTGCTTTTAATAAGATAGGCAATAAACTCATAACCTTTAGAAAAAGGAGCATCAGTAAATTCAGATTTCACTATTTCAGAGTCAGCCAGACCATGATTGAGCTTAAGGATTGTGCTGCTGATGCGGCCTGTGCAGTTCCGGGAGAAAGTCACTGTCTTGGGCATTGCGGTCTGGTATCAGGTAAGCACTATTGAAAGCCTCACACTTTTGGGGGGTCTGAAGCCTTGTGCTGTCAATGCTATCTGGTTCAAGTACAATTAGAATGCATTCTTCAAGCAGTACTTCATCAGATATGGTTATCTCAAGCTTACAGTTCTCGGGCAGATATGACCTTACCACAACAATAAGGTTCAATATTTCAGCGTACATAAATAACAACTTTCAATGTATTCAATGAGCTACAAGTACAAGTACTACGCGGTACGACTAAAATACGAAAACAGTACTGTTTTCGCGAAAACAGTAACATGTACCGAAAACAGTTAGAATTCTCAACTTTACAAACAGCGTGATAGTGGCGTTAAACTATGATTTTGCGTTAAACTATGATTTGATGAATGATTGCAACAGAACGCAAAATGATGCTTTATATTAATTATTACTTTTCTACGACAAGCATGTTATTATTGTTTTAAATGAAAGAATTATATAATACGAGGACATAATACCGAAAACAGTAACATGTACCGAAACATTAGATTTCCCACCTTTACATTTACAAAAACAGTAAAATGTACGCCCGAAAACAGTGTATTATTATATGAAAACAGTGAATATTAAGACTAAAACATCGCTTTTTCCTATGCATGATTTAAAAAAGAATAGTAGTTTAAAGATATTTCAACATATATGTTAAAACTTTTATTTAAATTTGTATTAATAAAAAAAATCCACATTCTTTTTCTTTTTTTGATATACGAAAACGGTAAAATGTACGCCCGAAAACAGTGAACAAATAAACGAAAACATTATGTATTCAACATGTTAGCAAGAAAAAGATATCGATAAAACATAACAAATACTATTTCATTCATTTGTAATGAAATTTACTATTTCAAGAAACCACAAACAGCATACCAAATGGGTGTTATAATTGATCGCTTTAATATATTAGTTTGCAAAGTCGGCAATGTATGATTAAAGTAGCGGTTCGTGTGTTCTTTTGTGTTGCATTTTCTATAAATATCAAACTGTGATCATTAATGGATTGTAATTAGAGAAAAACTAAAGAACATGATTGGTATAATTTGTTTGTTGTTATCACATTTCCATAATCGTAATTTTAATTGTTTCAACAAACATCGTTGTTTTTCGTGTAGATTGATTAAAGCAATCATAAAAGAATAACTCAAATCATACCGAGTTATTTGGGTATAAAAAGTTGGAAGTTCAGTATTGCATCCTTCTCAATACTGTTCAAATTCATTGTGATAACGTGTGAGTGACTTACAATGGCAATTGACAAGTGTAACGTGTGTTCTTTCATATGAACGGATAGCTGTATTCTGTGTGAGGTAAGAGATATACTTAAATATTTATGGTCCGTATTTTTCCTATAATTGTGTAATTCAACAACGACTTATTTTTCATGCGTTAATAATTAATTGTCAATAGCAAAGAATTTTGCGCGGTACTGACATCCGTACTTGACTATAAAATATTCTAAGACTTTCACATTCTATATTTACTTTTAATTTATTTGCATTTTAGTAAAAATAATTTCACATCATTTATTATTGTACAGAAAGTTGTTACTTTAAAATAACAAAATATGCAACCTATGAATTCATTGTTTGTTCGTCAGTCGTTGTCAAACACTTTCAATTGTTTGTATAAATATAGGGGTTCATTACGTTTTTTGGAGTGTATTGCCACAGTTATCTGTCAGGTGCGAAACCATTGTTTAATACCGGTATACATGTTATTGTAATCCAATTACGCAACTGTATTGTGCCATTGCCCTAAGGGATTTATCTGCATTATTATCTTAATCCGGTCATAAAAATGGTCGATCGAAGTGCCACCAGACTGATAAGTGAAAATAGGGAAGAAATCTGCTAAAATAGCGCTTTAAAATGTACTGTCCGAAAAGTAAGAATCACCAAAAATATTAACCGAATACTTAGAGTAATTGCGGTATGTTACATGCGAATGAACGTAAAATACCAGATGTTTTATAGTAAAATAGAAATTTGAGCAATATTTGTAAGGATATTGAGTATTGTAGGAATTATATCCTTTGCTTACGTTACTCATTTTTTTATTGTACATTTAATATTTATTCGCACTAATAATTTTGGACTGTTATTTTGTTGTTATGAAATCTTTTGATTTGAGAGGACATACAATTATTTAAGCAATTTGACAAACGATCAGGGTTTTGATAATGATTATGTTTACAATTATTATTAAATGAGACCAGAAAATATGTAAAGATACGGCTAGCAAATTTCTGTGTTAAAGTATTTCAACGTAGAGCCCATTATATGAGTCGCGTTCTGATAAAACTGGGCATAATGCATGTGCGTAAAGTGTCGTCCGAGATTAGACTGTTCAGTCCGCACATGCATTATGCCCAGTATTATCAGAACGCGACTCATATTATCGTGCTTGTATCCCTTTCAATTATACACACGCATTCAGAAGTGTTTTTTTACTGTAATTTACAAGGTAGGGTACCCAATCAAGGCAGTTGATGTGGACACTTACAATGTACGACTTGAAAGAATTAAGAGACTAATAACATCAAAAGATAAAAATGTCCGAGGGAAACAGTTTCTACCTTACTTTGTCAACAAATTGGTACCGACACTACATGATTTTGTTATAAAACCGTCTTTAATAGGAAAGGTTAGCACAGGGTGGACTAACAACAATTGTGAATCCGCCAATCACATATTAAAAACTGCTACGCAATGGAAATTGATGGACCTCAGCAAATTCATAGCAAAGGTAGAGCAGATCGTTGAGGGAGAAAAAATGGAGAGATGTAGGGCCGTGCGAGGTACGGGTAATTTCAGATTGACGGAACAATTTAAACACCACCAAGTGTCCATCGACCATTGGGAGATGTTAACAGAAAAACAAAGAGAACGGAAAATATAAATATGTGACTACGGGAAGTCTCACCCAAATGTAGTGGTTTCCACTGATGGATCAAGAACACTGATCAAAACACCATCAGCCGGTAAAAAACCCTGCCAACGAGAAAGAAAACGAGCAGAGCGGTCAAAAACGCCATCCGCAAAAAGAAAACTTTAAAAATTGATGCCAAGCTGTTGCCTTAATTGTCGACACATTATGCATGAAATGTATTTCTTTATGCTGTGATTAAAATTGCCTTATGGTGGGATTATTTATAGGCATGTGACTTTAAAGCTGTTGTCTTGATTGTCGTTGCGATCAGCACATGTTTAAACTTTTAAAAACGTTCCGATACCGAACGTCATAATTAATATGCATCTTATTATGAAATGTTATTTATTCCCATAATGTCTTTATGTAAAACATTTAATATAATTTTGTCTACTCTACCAAAAATACCAATATTTAACATGTGTTCATTAATAAATATTTATTTCGATGATGTGTTCTTTTATATAACCATTGACTTAATTACAGGTACCGTCTTGAACATATTTGAATCTTCGCTCAAATGCTTTCTAACGTTATCATATATTAAAGTCATGATTTAACGGAAATATTACGATGTAAAGGTGGGAAATCTAACTGTTTTCGGTAAGTTTACTGTTTTCGCTATTATGTCCTCGTATTATATAATGCTTCCAATTAAAACAGTAACAACATGCTTATCGTACAAAAGAAAAAAATAATATAAAGCATCATTTAAATGCGTACTGTTGGTAACATTAATTAAAATCATAGTTTAACGCCACTATCACGATGTAAAGGTGGGAAATCTAACTGTTTTCGGTACATGTTACTGTTTTCGGTATCATGTCCTCGTATTATATAATGCTTTCATTTAAAACAGTAATAACATGCTTGTCGTAAAAAAGAAATAATTAATATAAAGCATCATTTTGCGTACTGTTGTAAACATTCATCAAAATCATAGTTTAGCGCCACTATCACGCTGTAAAGTTGGGAATTCAAACTGTTTTCTGTACATGTTACTGTTTACGCGAAAACAGTACTGTTTTCGCGAAAACAGTACTGTTTTCGTATTTTAGTCAGTACAACGAACGCAGACAGCAAAATTAATTCGAAATCATGGAGGATTTACACATTACAAATGCAATTCCTAATGGCAATAAGTAAGTTTTCAATCCTTATTGTCTTTCTGAGTTGTATCAAAAACAACGGTAGTGGATCTAGTGTGGCTGAAATGTTATCATGGTTATTCAGGTAAATTTTACATAATTTCGCGACCTGTCAAATTGTGTTCCTGCATCATGTAATGTCTAGGAAGCATCTTTCGTCATATACTTAGTTTAAATGCTATTGTTTATGTTCACCAATAAGTTGTATAGAACAGAAATTTTCCTATTTTTCAAAACTTCATTCTTAATTAAATAGCAAAAAACTGTAAATTTGTAATTCGAAAGTGAAATTCAAGCTTTTCTTGCTGAATAATATAAAGTTAATTAATTAAATTGTCATAAATTAGTTGAATTCATTTAGGCTTTGTTATTGAGCCTGCGGCCTCAGGCCAATACGGCTGTCTTCAGCTCAATAACAAAGCCAATATGAATTCAACTAATTATAATTAATAACATAATAAAACAACCCCTTTAAACCTATCAGCGATGGTAATACGGATGTGTATAGCGGCTATAGCCAATTCATTCAAGATGTCGGTCAGAGAAGAATTTGTTCCCTTTCCTTGTCAAGAAACTATTATCATAAGGTCCATATTTAAGTAGATATTTTCATATTCTTCTGATAATGATCATACAAGTTGTTCTTTTGAAATAAAATTACTTTTTAAAGGTCTGTTTTTATTTAATAATGATAAATCTGTATTACTCTTCACTCTGTACAAGATTTGTTGTAGTTATTGGGGTTAAACACCTTTTTCACACAGTACGTAACATTGCAGCCACAATATTTCAAACACAAAGCAAGATTTTTAAGCATGTATTCATTATTAAATCACGAAACACATAATGAATAGTCATGATGAAGTTCTTTTTATAAAATATAGTAATATAATGTTAATATGAACAAAAACATTGGTTAAATATCAAAAACTTAATTATTTTTTTTAAAGCTGGTTAATCGATTAATCGCTGATTATGGCTTCCGATTAATCGACTCCGTTTTGGGGAACCGATTCCAATCACTAGTATTAACCTTAAATTAAAGTTCACAATTGCGTAAGCTATCGGATGATCACCTGTATTGAGAACACATACCTATTTACCCAAACAAAGCGAACGTAACCGTTAATTGATTTCTTCCTTTTCAGTTGAAAGGTAACCTGTGGCGCACATGTCAGCAAATCTTGCAACGTTGTCTTTCATCTCGCCTAGCCCTTGGTGCCCAATGATCTCATATCCTCGGTCGCCACCGATATTGGCGTAAAAGTAACCCATTATGATTATAATGTTCCTCTGTGGTCTGTTGAAAAACCCACATTCAGGAATTATAGATGCGTCTTATTTTGATAAAAACGTGTAACTACTTTCCAAACATACGGCTCTTTCCATTATCATGATAACTAATACAGAAAAACCCACACTCGATGCTCTTTCTTTTCTATACGTGAAAGCCTCAATAATTTCAGCTCTTTTTTTAGTCGGCATTAAAAGAAAATACACGAAAACTATATTGTGTTCTATTAGTTTGTTTAAATATTCTAAAATAACCTCCACTTGATTTCATTCTTTGTCAATAGATAAACATTTGTGTGTCGTGTATTAATTTTCTAAATGACGTTGACCTCAGTATTACAAATACGACACGAAAATCAATCAAAACTCATGCCATAATATCAATAGAAGCATATTGTGCAAATAAATGTAAATCTGCATAATACATACAAGTGTGCAGCAATGCCCTGTATAAATGGATCAGAATTTTTCAATTTGGATTTTTACTAATTTATACTGGCTTGATTGTACTTGAGACTATATAACTTACCATGTAAATCGCTTTGATTTTCTAATCAACACTTCTCATGACTTTTGAGAATAATCTACTTTAATAACTGTTTCCAACATGTTGAGATTGATGAGGGGACAGAAGGCAACACAACTCAGGATTTCTTGCTCATTATCAGTTTGAGCAAAAGCTGAATTGTTTATTATCTCAGATTTGCTGAGTTTAGCATCAACTTAACTAGGAATTTAGATTTGAGGATTAAGATTGACCTCAAGCGCCGATTATACATTTGTCGTGATCGTAATGTTAGGACAAGTCCTTTACTGAGGACTGACATTACAATACCTACTTACGTAGTGCATAAGGTCACAGAGAATCACGTGCATTTGTATTTAACGTAACAGAGAGAATACAATTAAGGCAAGTTCTTTTCATTAGCTGTTTATCCAATTCATGACAGTCACTGCATCATGCGGCGTCTCATCTTGGTCTACGCTGTTTGCCACGCCTTTTTTTCTAGACGCTAGGCATAAATGGCTTAATCTCCCGAAGGTAAACGATATATATCTTACCCAGCTAACTTACATAGAGCCGATATATATAACGAACGAGAACACGCTCTGCTGACAACCCCAAAGTCATGGTATACTCGGTTGTTAACTTGTTATCGAACCGCAGACGTTTTATTACATACATGTACTTAAGTAAATCATCTTACGAAGATTCCGGAGATAGTCGATGTATCACGATTGGTATTTCCCTAACGACTTTTAGCGACACAGAGATAAACTTTAGGGCGTAGAAGGAAGTAAGACAGTTATAGTGTTTTATTGTTCTATTTGGATATCAGTTGGTGTTCATATATATAATTTGTCAACGTAGTAAATCAAAAAATATAATTTTCTATAAGTTTATATTTTATGTTAAAGATATTGAAAGTATATATTAAACTTAGAAACAGTGGTTTTCAAATCGAAAGTAGAAACAGGTTCAAACACAACATCACAATGGCTTTTAGAATATTTCGAGATTCAAACAAAGACAATGCAGGTGACTTCATTGGCGAAAGTGCTGTGACACAATCATGTGAGCCTTGTATGAAAACCAACATATCAAAAACTGCTACGGTTTTCTGCAAGGATTGTGATGAATACCTGTGCGATACGTGCAAAAATCCGCACACCGTCTATAAACCAGGTCAGCATAACATTGTCAATGTACAGGACAATACATCTGCGCCCGTTATACTCGACATGAAAGGAATGGACAAGTGCCATGAGCATGCACGAAAAATAGTGTTTTTCTGCCAGGATCATTCTAAGCTTTGCTGCCTTTCATGTGTACATATTCACAGGAAATGTGACCAATTGGATGAAATAGCTCAAGTATCCGGACAAACACAAACCGACCTGCAAGCAATAAAACAATCATTGATAAAATTGCGAACTGAGGCTGACGCTATTATAGCGGAGTGTAAGCAGTCGGAGACTGGCTTAAATGAGTCCATTGCAAAGATTTCTGCAGAGGTGGATACAATGAAAGATCGCATCATACAACTATTTGAAGAAGCAAAGCAGAAATTAATAAGTGAGGCAATACAGTTTAAAACTGCAAAAGTCAAACGAATCGGGAATAAATGTGACGCCTCGCTCAAAGTTAAGGAAGAACTAAACACTGTATTGTCGATGTGTTGTGTCGTTTTAGAACGCGGAACGCCCAGTCAACAGTATATTTATTCAGAACAAATGAAGGAGAAACGGAAAACTATCGAATCAACTATAGATGAACAAAAAAAGATTACATTCTCATCAACAGTGACAGTGTCTTTTCCAAAACAGGTTACTTCACTTCTTGAGATGGGAAGCAATTCTATAAAACTGAATTATGATGGCAACAAGACAGGTATTTTATTTCACTGTAACTTTACATTCGGTCTTATTTTAATAACGGTATTTGTCTATTGCAGTGACAGTCCAGATAATAAGGAGCGGTATGAAGTTTAAACGTGTTATTCCGAGTTAACTAACTGGATATTGTTACAATCGAACAGTTATTTAAAAATCAAAATCATTAAATTTAGTATGTACAATATATGTTCAGAATTGCGCGTGCAGTGCGGTAAAAATAGACATACGTAACTAGCAGTTTTTGAGATCATTGCACTAACATCCCTATTAAATGAATAAACTGATAATTTAAAATATTTCATGTTCATTTTTTCATATATTTAGTAAATTTAAAACTTTAGAAATTTTAAACGGAATGAACAAAGAAACGCAAAATTGTTGTAAGCAATACGACACTAACGTAAGCTGCGCGACCATAAATAGTTAAATACGGAACATGAACTGAATTTGATCATGATGGCGATAAGATTTATGTTTCAACCTAGTTGATTTGATGATTTATGAATTTGTACTCTGACGGTTTAGGTATTGCAACGCATTATTGTTGTTGTTGATGATGATGATGATGATGATGATGATGATTACGACGACGACGACGATGATGATGATGATGATGATGATGATGATGATGATGATGATGACCATGTTGATGATTTTTATATACTTTTAAGTTAACACATACATTTCCAAATAACGCAGTCCCGTTTGGCTATTGATACGCAATAATCAAAGAATCATAGGCACATGTATTATCCGCTTGTAACGCTGTCCGTAAATTAATTTCGTATATTTTTAAAAGAGCAGTTTAAATACCCAGTCATAAGCTGATCATTGATTGTCCCAGCGCGATAGAATTATGAAATACTATTTATTTAGGATCATTTAAATATTAGAGCTTTATTTGCAAAATATTTCATGACACTGTAAAAACACAAAGATATGTGAACAAGTTTCCGTCAAATGGACTCATTTTCATAAAATAATATATAAGTATATAACAATAATACGAAATAATAATAATAGTAATAATAATAATAGTACTACTACTTCTACTACTTCTACTACTACTACTACTACTTAAAATAATAATACTAATACTAATAATAATAATAATAATAATAATAATAAAAATGATAATAATAATAATAATAATAATAATAATTATTATTATTATTATTACTATTGTTGTTTGTTACTTTTATTTTAGTGGACACCAGTAGCATCAGCTTGTCGTCCCCACCAAGGCCTGTCACCCTGGAGTTGCTTGTATCCGTGGATCTACTTAAGACTGGAGATGATGAAAAGAACCCTAGCCTCACTGGACTGGACTTCCTGCCGGACGGGAGACTGGTAGCCTTGGATAACTTTAACATGAAATGTATCATACTGAATGAGCGACTACAGAGACTTGGAACACCATACAAGTTCGAGCGGGCCCCACTTTGCCTAGTATGTCTGCCTCATGATGTACTGTGTGTAACGGGTGGTGGTGATAAAGTAGTATTTCTCCTGTCTGTGAGTACAGACAATACTATCACACTGACCAGGGAGATCAAAACATCATCCCTGTTCTGTTCTATATGCTGCATGTCTCCATCTAACATGGTTGTTAGTACGTACAATGATCCCCGTCCTGCTAGAATGATATCAGTGGACGGGGTACAGTCAGACTTTGATCACTCCCTGACGTTTCCTATGAAGACGTACAAATTTGGTGAGAGTACATGCTCGTATGTCCAGTCTAAGAACACGTTAGTTCTGACTGACCAACTCGCTCACAAAGTGTACATGTTTGACACCGTGAATGGCACGTTTAGAGTAGTCACTAATGAGAACATACAGGAACCTGGTGGTGCCTGTGTAGGGCCTGGTGACACGGTGCTGGTGTGTAGTGAGAATAAGAACTCCATCGTTCACCTGAGTGTTGATGGGGACATTCTCGGTACCTACCCAGTGGATATGAAGCTTCCTTCCAGCATATGTGTGTCTAAGGATGGTACTAGGCTGGCGGTGTCCAATAACGCTATAGGCATCAAGAAACTTCACTTGTATAAGATATCACCGGCCATAAGTTAGATGACTAGTAAGATGTTATCCATGTGATCAGGCTTTATACACAATTATTTAATATTGATTTTCGTGAATTGATGTGGTTAAATCAACTCGTAATACTATTATGTTTAAAGAAAATTGAATAGTGTTGTTATAAAAATTTATCGTTGAAGAATTTCGAAATATTTCGAACTAGCTATGTATTTTGCATTTGTTATTATGTAAAATGTGTCTTTAGACTTTACTTCAAGAAATGTTACATTGTATATTTGAATTATTTTAAATGTATTGTGTATGTAATGATATTTATATTTGCCTTTCATGCAACTTAACCGGTGTGTACGGTAGTTAGGCGCGTAAAGTATTTCTAAATGAATGTTGTTGTTTTTTAAAAACATTACTATGCATAGATTTTCTTAAAGGGTCCGTCCAACAGATTTTTGCCATGTATTCTAACACGGCACTTGACTTGTTTTCTATAGACAAAGAAGGAAATCAAGCGTGGGTTATTCTGCAAAAACTTATGGGCGGAGCTTATACACTGAAAGCACGCGCTGAGCTAAACAAAACATGCCGATACATTTTCCACCAGCGTAATAATCCGGTATTTTATGAATGAAAGTCACGTGACAAACTACTACGCTATGAACAGAATGCGTAAAATTGAACCAATTTCCCACGGTGTTAGTCTGCTGCTTCGATACTAAAATGGCTGAAGTTCGAATCGGAGTTGTTTTCTTGTAGATTTAACACTCTTGCGTTGGTGAAAACATGTTAGTTTACGCAAGTTGCTGTTGTTCTTAGTTAACCAAACGTGAGAAATGAAATGGGTTTTTTTCCATCCAGTTTGGCTGTTATTGAGGGCGGAGATCTGATCGACAGAACAGCCGAAAGCTATTTTTATGGGCGGAGCTTCACATAAAATAGTATGCAAGAAAAATAAGATATATTCTATAAATCTTTAGTAAAAATCGTGTTAGAATCGAAAAAATTCGTGTACGTTATAGTTTGTTGTCGAATAACCCACGGCCGGAAGTTTAGATGCGTGGTTTCAAATCACTCGTGCTTCGCACTCGTGATTTAATCCCTACGCATCTAAACTTCCGGCCGTGGGTTATTCGACAACAAACTATAACGTACACGAATTATTTCTTAATTGACGCATGTCATTAAATGCTTTATATTGATAAATTTAAACATTTAACCTAAAAATCTCCAGTAAAAAAACAACAAGAATACAATTTAAAAAACAGGAAAAAAGTAACCCTCAATAGGGCTCGAACCACTGACTACTTGAGTCCTGGAGTAAAAAGTCTTCCGCATTGACCACTCTAGTACTCTACCATCCATGCTCATGCTTAGAGCGGATGTATTTTTTACCTTATATATAAGCAATTCTCATAGTTTCCCAAAATATAACTACAACAACAGAACTTTCCAAAATATTCAATCGTTTCGCGTCACACGACGCTTTATAATTTTCAGGTTTTCAAATCGTCAAACGATGCATATAATAGATATTTAAGAGCATGGTAAATGGTCAGTATTACTATTTCCTCAAAAATATCATAACAATAACGAAAATTTGCGAATCTGAAACAACTTTTTATAATATTGTCAACTGACCGATCTGTTGGACGGCCCTTTGATACCATGAAAGAAATTGTGCGTTCTCTCAAAATAATGCTTGTATTTGTTTAAGGTAGCGCACCTCTAATGATTTCCCGCGATTTCTTCGAAGGTTGAAGAGCCTACTATTAGGTGCCGTAGCCTAGTGGTTAAGGCGATAGACTAGAAATCTTTTGGGATATTCCCGCGCAGGTTCGAATCCTGCCGACGACGTATACTTTTTTGCGACGCGATTTATTTATTTTCTAACGTAATTTGATTTAATATGGCATATAAGCTATATTTATTGTTAAATATTTTGCAATTTTTATGCACATTCTTCAATTATTAAAATTAAAACAACGTTATGGCGAAATTGGGTGATTTACTGTTGAAAATACGAACCATGCATGTTGCATTTTTATTTTTATTTCAAAAAGTAAACGGTAAATCTGTCTAGTTCTTTGTATCTTTGCTGTATATAGTGTTTCTATAAAAACTAAGTTTAAAATATGACTTAAATGATACTATTTTGAATTTTATGACACTTTGTTTTTAACCGACCCAATGTTTACTTGGCTGAAATCACTTAAATTTCATGGCGCTCTTCCATAGATAAAAATTTGTAAAAAATAAATGTCTGTAAAGGATACTTATTTCATCTTGTTTAAACATTAAACACCTTTACAGCATCTGTACACACCAATTGCATGCCCATATTTGGAAATTTGAATGAATTATGGAACTTTTATATACCCCAGGGGTGGAAATAAACTGGACAAAAGCCGAGCGTGGGGGTGGTTTAGAAAAATCGGTATATTTTTTTAAAAAGCGTGGAAAGCCTATCTACAAATTTGCATGTAGTTCAGTGAAATGATGCTGATTAAGAAAATAATTTATTAGATTATATTTGGATATGTGCCCATTAGAGGTGCGCTACCTTAACGTACATTGGCCACTATATAATGATCAACAAAAGTCGACTAGGACTAGAATTCCCAGCAGGTCACCTGTGTCTGTAAATAGTCTTATTAGTCTTGTATTGTTTGATGTAAAGGAAACTATAAAAAGCCGTTAATGTCAGTTGTTGTTTGTTTTCAAATAAATTAGCAAAACGACAATATCAAATTAATTCTAGACTCATCTTAGTTGTTTTATAATTTTATTTTACAATTAATCAATACTTGCACTGTAATACAATTTGTATGTATTCGTGAATTACTGGGGCCGAGAAAACACGCGCTTTAATTGAAAACCTTGTAATACAATCTTGGTCTTATTCAACGCAGAAATGAATTTCCTTTCTGGAAATGTATATGTCTTGCAATATGTTTACAAATGCTGGGTCATCTTTTAAGAAATCACACGATACACAACTCGCATGACCCAGTTGACAATGATCATGCAGTCTTTATGAATGAAATCTCCAGTTGTAAAGACACACCTCCGCATTGGAGCAATGAAATCACTCGTTTCTTTAAAATGTCAGTTAGTTAAAATGTATGTAAACAAAGGTTTCAAACGGCGCTGGACAGTTAGTCTTGATGCATAATGTAACGACAAGAACGATAATAATGTGTTTTTTTCATACGTTTTATTGAATTATGGTATCGAGGTACATGACCTTTGTAGGGAAGATGCCCTTTACTCCGTGAAGATTTCAGTCTTAAAGACTGCATGATCATATTCAATGTTAAGAACATTTGTTTACAAATCATATTGTTATATTATTTTCTTGAATCAATAATAAATGTAAAAAAGTTTTTCTGCTGTCCGATTTCGATCCGGGACAACTTGTTTTCAAATCAAACGCTCTACTACGGAGGCCCTAATATCGTGTTTAACCCATTTATGCCCAGTGGACTCTCCCATCCTTCTAAATTGGATCAATTTATTTCCAAAATTAGGAATGTCTAGTATATTTATTTCTATATTCAGAATATTTCGTACAGAAATTCCGTTAAGCAAACAGCGTAGACCCAGATGAGACGACGCTGTTTGCCCAGGCCTTTTTTTCTAGACGCTAGGCATAAATGGGTTCTAAGAACACCTATCCTTCTTTGATTCTGCCTAATTCGTATGGTTATATGCATATACGCATGTTTTCTTCAATTTAAATTGCATGTAGTTCATTTTTAACTTTAATCACTTCCTACGACTTCGATTAAAAATGTACATCTTTATATGTTAAGGAATGTATTCCAATCACGATCAGAAAAGGTACGGGCGGCTACGATTTCGTCGCAATTACCCGGACATTAACGAACTAAAGAAAGTTCGAATATCTGAAATGGGGAAAGTCACATGTATGCATTTACCGTGTATGTCTATAAAGATATGATTTTAGTTATGCGTTTCATACCACATTTATGATTTCACCTTTTACAACTTGGTCAATGAATAGCATGAACACCCTATTTCCAATGCCATGATGCGTATATTATATTACATAACGGTGAACTTTTAACTCATATAGTTTTGTCATATGTCACGGCTTTTAATTTCTGGAAATGTTAACTTGTTTGTTTTGCCTGACGAATTCGTGAATAAAATTTGTAAAGATAAAAACTAGTTGTCATGTTTTTGTTATAGCACGTATGCAAATATTGTATTTAACCGCGCTTCTTACCTAGGTGATCGAGGTTCAATGGCCAATCCCGAAGCATGTAAGTTTGGTTAGTGGTCACCATACCGTACATGTGGGGTTTTCTACGGGTACTCCGGCTTCCCTACCCCACACCTCCAAAACACAAACCACACCAACATTGAGATCTTTCGCTAACAACTACATAGCTCTACACTGCAGTGATAATTCCAAATTCGTCCAAACTTTTGCGAGTCTATTAGATTAGATTAAGTATGTATAAGTACTGGGGCACACTTCGGATCCACAAATAACGCAGCCTCAGGCGCGCAGGGACCTTACCAACTTCGACAAATGCGCGCATATGTTAATAAGTAACACTGCTGGGCAGCTTTAAGGCAGCCTTGAACTGCCTCTGCACGCATAATATCACAGTCGATGTTAAACGTCGAGGTGTTTCTGAAAGTCGTAATTTTGCCTCACTGTAAGCTAGTCCCTTTTACATATTTAAGTATAGGGACGAACGTGTTCAGGGGTCGTATTCCAGAAGCATCTAATTAAGTTAAATTGTATTCTTATCTTTCAAGTTTTTCATTTCGTATTGCAGTAGTTTGCCATCAATATTTACATGAAAATAACATCATTATGTCAATGTTATTTTAGGAATACCAAAAACATGTGTTTCCTTATATAGTAAAGAAATACAAAACATTGTAATTTTGACCTTAAGTGAAAATATTTAAGAAATGACTTAAGATGTTTATGGAATACCATCCTAGGTCAGATACAGACGAAAAAGAAAAAGGAATACACTGTGCGTCTCAGTAGAATTCCAACTATGAATGCGTTGATGGATTTGTATATTTAACCCATTTATGCCTAGCGTCTAGAAAAAAAAGGCCTTGGCAAACAGCGTAGACCCAGATGAGACGCCGCATGATGCGGCGTCTCATCAGGGTCTGCGCTGTTTGCTTAAAGGAATTTCTGTAAGAAATATTCTAAATATAGAAATAAATATACTAGACATCCCTAATTTGGGAATAAATTGATCCAATTTAGAAGGATGGGAGAGTCCAATAGGCATAAATGGGTTAATAACAGGTTTTTGTCCTATTTGCACATGTTGTCAGCAATTTTGATGAAAACAACAAAACCATGTGACCAAAATGAAACTTGTTAATTCATCAGTTGGCGATTGTGTATTTTTTAAATTAAAACAGTTTACATAAATAATACAAAAAACAACGGCCCGTGTTCAGTTACTGTTTCCGGAAGCATATGAGTTTGGATAATTGTCACAATACCTGACGAGTGGAGTTTCCTTCGTGTACTCCGCGCCCCGCCCCCCCCCCTCCCCCCACACACATGGCACAAGACCACACCCAAATTAAAAAATCTTTATTCAACCACTTAATACCTAAAAATTAGCGCTACAATTCTAAATAAAATCCCAACTTTCATGAGTCGAACACGTTAATTAGGTAGGAGTGCTGGGACAAACTCCGGGTACACACATAATGCAGCCTCCTTACGGAAGAACTTCATACGGTTCGGAATTCACACATTGATGAGAAATACCTAGTGGACGGTGGGTTTGTTTAAATCAATACTCCCTACAGGAAGAAGGCTCGTGTAAATCGGGACAAACGGAAGGCCGCTGTAGATACATATTCGGCATAATCGCTGTTCGACAACCGACAGTGGAATGACTATCTCTATATGCATATCAAGGCACTAATGATAAAATGCAATATGCCTAAGAATATGAGGACTATAATATATTCTAAACAAGAGCACAACATAACGGATGCCAATGCTCCGCTGCGGGTGCAGTTTGAATAAATGAAAGCTTGTCAGAATATTTTGTTAGACGTCACAGTGACCTTGACATCGACATCGCAATAAGCACACCAGAGGCGTTATATTGCTTAACATAAACTCATGCGTCGTGTTTAGAATAGTTTCCAAAAACTTACTTCTTCAGCCTTTATAGTTCCTGACTGTTTTGTCCTTCGCTGTTAATTTGTTTACCTTTGTTACTAAACGAAGTGCATTTGCCGGTATGCTTTACATAAAGTAAAACTTATAACTTTACTAGCTTTACGCAACGTAAATGAATGGTTTATTTCGTGTACAAATAATGTAAACGTGACCCATACAATGCAAAAGAGACCAAGGCTTTAGCTTCAACTATGATATATGTAATTCATATTTAACAAGCAAATTTGTTGAATTGATTTCCCCTGCCTATTTCAAAATTTCGTGACAGACGAACGGACAGACAGACGGACGAACGGACTGACAAACGGAGGGACGGACGGTGCCGACAATATATCAATCCGCCTTTGGCGATGGTAAAAATAAAATAAGTTTTTTCCCAAACGCTTTTTTACATGAAAAATTAAATAAAACAAGGGCTGTTTGTAAAACATGCATGCCCCCCATATGGGCTGTCCGTTGTAGTGGCAGCCATTGTGTGAATACGATTTTTGTCACTGTGACCTTGACCTTTGACCTAGTGACCTGAAAATCAATAGGGGTCATCTGCGAGCCACGATCAATGTACCTATGAAGTGTCATGATCCTAGGCAAAAGCGTTCTTGAGTTATCATCCGAAAATCATTTTACTATTTCGGGTCACCGTGACCTTGACCTTTGACCTCAAAATCAATAGGGGTCATCTGCGAGTCATGATCAATCTACCTATGAAGTTTCATGATCCTAGGCATATGTGTTCTTGAGTTATCATCCGAAAACCATTTTACTATTTCGGGTCACCGTGACCTTGACCTTTGACCTAGTGACCTCAAAATCAATAGGGGTCATCTGCGAGTCTTGATCAATCTACCCATGAAGTTTCATGATCCTAGGCGTATGCATTCTTGAGTTATCATCCGGAAACCATTTTACTATTTCGGGTCACCGTGACCTTGACCTTTGACCTAGTGACCTCAAAATCAAAAAGGGTCATCTGCAAGTCATGATCAATCTACCCATGAAGTTTCATGATCCTAGGCGTATGCATTCTTGAGTTATCATCCGGAAACCATTTTACTATTTCGGGTCACGTGACCTTGACCTTTGACCTAGTGACCTCAAAATCAATAGGGGTCATCTGCAAGTCATGATCAATCTACCCATGAAGTTTCATGATCCTAGGCGTATGCATTCTTGAGTTACATCCGGAAACCATTTTACTATTTCGGGTCACCGTGACCTTGACCTTTTACCTAGTGACCTCAAAATCAATAGGGGTCATCTGCAAGTCATGATCAATCTACCAATGAAGTTTCATGATCCTAGGCGTATGCGTTCTTGAGTTATCATGCGACAACCACCTGGTGGACGGACCGACATACCGACCGACCTACCGACCGACCGACCGACCGACATGAGCAAAGCAATATACCCCCTCTTCTTCGAAGGGGGCATAAAAAATAAAACGCTGCTTTGTACTATGTAAATATGGCCCGAAATACAAATTCTGATATTTTTAAGTGCAATATTTTATTTCCTCTGTAAAACATCATACCAACATACAAGCGCACGTAATGCTGAGATTTTAAAACAAACAATAATTTGGCACTGCATGCAACAATATTAACAAAATAATCACAATAACACGCCGAAATTTAATCAAATTAAATTTAAATCTCACAACAAATCTGAACGTTTTCTACAAAGTCTGTCTCACACATGTTGCTTGAAAAACTGCACGTTGTTTTGTACTTAGATTCAGAAGGCCACCTGAAATGAAAAGTGTCGATAGAAGCAATAAAGTCACACCAAAACCAGTATGATCTCTAAATAGTATGCATGTATGGGTTTTAATTCCAATTATAAACAAAAAATGTGGTGACTGTTATATGGCCAACAGTTCTGGACCATTAGAAATCTATCATATAAGAACGACGTGTGTATTATACAAGAACGATGCATATTAAATAGAACAAAACAGAACTTTTATTTGCACTCTAGCAATTAGTGACCGTCATGATACATCTAATTGAAACTAGAGTTTTGTCACAAAAATGACTAAATACACCCCCGCGCAGGTTTTCCACAGGCATAGCAACCATGACGACGGCGAAGTTCAAGGGCACAATACTCATGAATACGTGAATCAATTCGAGTGAAAAATGAGACGCGTTCTGAGAAAACGGGACTTAATACATGTGCGTCAAGTGTCATCCCATATTAGCCTATGCAATCCACACAGGCTTATCAGGGACGACACTTTCCGCCTAAACTTGATTTTCGGTAAGGAGGGACTTCCTTGAAACTAAAAATACCATAAAAGCGGAAAGTGTCGTCCCTGATTAGCCTGTGCGAACTGCACAGGCTAATATGGGACGACACTTTACGCACATGCATTAAGTCCAGTTTTCTCAAAACGCGGCTAAAATATGTCTTGCATTTATACACTTTACGGTGATGACAATTTGAGTTTCAATGCAAACACTTGAGAAACGCATAAATAGTTCGCATCACAGACTTTTTAACATTTTATGCGGACATATAGCGAAACTTCTAAATACACGCTATCAAAGTTCGCGTTTTTTTTTCAAATACAATGATGCATAGACAATTTCATTTGTGTTGAATTCGTGTGAAATGAATTGCAATGGAAGACAATTCTGAAGAACTGTAAAAGCGGCGACTAGGAGCGCATGAAATACATCCTCTATTGAGAGTCATATACTTTGATATCAATTAAGAGATTTTTCTGTATTCATTATACAAATAAACGGTATATACTTTTTTAATTTAATAAAGGAATGCTGAAATTCTATAGGCAATATCAGGAGTTTTTTTACAACTAAACATAAACAATTTATGTTACCTGTTGACGCGTCCCGTAAATACAACAACTCAGCTGCTATCATTGAACCTAACAAAAGTATAAAACAAGAATATCAGTGAAACAGATGGATGCTCTCCGATGATGCGCTTTGTCAATCTATGTGTAAATAACCACCTAAAAATATATTATTAGCTTTGGTGACCTTGACCCCAGTTACCTCAAACTTGATCAAAAGGTAGAGGTTTATGCATGGTACCTACATGCCAAATATGAAAGAGATCGGTAAAGAATTGAAGGTGCTATGAGAAACTGTAACAAAAGTGTGACGGAAAATTATATTATTGGCCTCGGTGACCTTGACCCAAGTGACCTCAAACCTCATCAAATGCAAGGTACCTACATGGCGAACATGAAAGAGATCGGTAAAGTATTGAAGGTGCTATGAGAAACTGTAACAAAAGTGTGACGGAAAAAATATTATTAGCCTTGGTGACCTTGACCTTGACCCCAGTGACTTCAAACCTCATCAAAATGTAGAGGTCCTTGCAAGGAACCTACATGCCAAATATGAAAGAGATCAGTAAAGTATTGAAGCTGCTATGAGAAACTGTAACAAAATTGTGACGGAAAAATATATTATAAGCCTTGGTGACCTTGACCCCAGTGACCTCAAACCTCATCAAAAGGTAGAGGTCCATGCAAGGTACCTACATGCCAAACATGAAAGAGATCGGAAAAGTATTGAAGGTTCTATGAGAAACTGTAACAAAAGTGTGACGGAAAAATATATAATTAGCCTCGGTGACCTTGACCTTGACCCCATTGACCTCAAACCTCATCAAAAGGTAGAGGTCCATGCAATGTACCTACATGCCAAATATGAAAGAGATCGGTAAGGTATTGAATGTGCTATGAGAAACTGTAACAAAAGTGTGACGGAAGTACGGAAGTACGGAACTTCAAACTGGCAACTATATGCTCCCCGAAAATTTTCGGGGAGCATAAAAACAGTATTTAAAACGACAGCATACACTCGCATGTCAATACTAAATATAGAACATCTTACATAATTGCAAAGTTAATTTGAACACAGGGAAAACATGGCAAACCGTGATCTGTGTTGCAGGACATGTTGTGAGCACGCAATTTATGAAATGTGAATTATGAAATGTGTTGACGCGGCTATTACAATATGATAACACTAGGGCGAAAACCTTTAAACCATGAATTGATTCATTATTGGTTTATAGTTCCCGGGTAAGAAACTTACATTGATGGATCTTACAGAGAATATACATACGGCGTATATGTCAACATTTTATCATCGCACTCTTACACCAACATATGAATGTTAAATACAATAAATTAACAATCTTGATATTCAACCACTGTTTAAATGTTGTTTACTTCGGTGAAATGTATGACGAATAAGTTACCGCCGTTTTAACAAAATTACTCGTATTTGTTGTAAAACCATAAATGCGTCTAAGTCAGTATGTGTCGTCTAGACGAATATGCAAGGCCGAATGCGGATTTCCGAAAATAGTACATGTCTTTTGTACGCGAAAGAGTTCTTTGCTGTACAGAAGAAAATTACTCGCAATCGGCTTAAACTTTTATTTCGTTTATTTTCTGGAAACTTCTTCTTCAGAACATTTATTTCACTTCTTGATTTATCAAAGTTTTATCTGTTTTGAAATAGTAGTATGATTGTCTATATACCCGCTTTCAATCCAGATGCACAAGAAGGTGAGGTAAACTATTTAGTGTAACTGGCAGAATAATTAATCGTTTCAACAATGAGTCCTCTCAGAGTTGGTGAAACTTACAGATGACGCACATGGTAAAGAACACTTCGAGGACCAGATAGCCGGCAGTGTCCACGATGAAGCCAACAAAATACGTATCAATGGCCTGCCCCACAGAAATAATGGTGCCCATGCTGAAAAGAATACATATATGTGCTGAAAGAATATAATTCATATACACATGAACCGCGCTCTGGGGTTAAATGCATGTGCGTAAAGTGTCGTCCCAGATTAGCATGTACAGTCCGCAAAGGCTAATCAGGGACGATACTTTCCACATAACCTGGATTTTTGCTAAGAAGAGACTTTCTTTAACGAGAAATATCAAACAAGCGCAAAGTATCGTCCCTGATTAGTCTGTGCAGACTTCAACGACGACGTTCGTACATTTTTCATACACACGAACAGTAGAGAATTTAAACTGCATATTAACGCCGAATAAAGAAGATTTTTCGAATATTGTAATTGTGCAACAATTCTACAAGCGATAGTCGCGGGAAATCGAAATTGTTTAAATAACATATTCACGAATGTATTGAGGTGACATTTATATCGTACAAGTTAATATTACAAAGACATTTACATTACAAAATGTAGATGATTACATCCCGAACAAAGTGCCGAGTGTAAATTGAGAAAATATATTGCAATTAACTTTATATTAAAAGTCGATGCCTACATCCCGAACGCAGTGCCCAGGTACATCAGAGGGTAAATTAAAAATATATTTCAATGAACTATATATACAAAGTCGATGCTTACATTCCGAACGCAGTACCGAGGTACCTCAGAGGGACCGCGAAGGACACCAGGGGCCAACATGTGGTGGTTACCAAGGAGTATCCTAGACCAAGAATCACCTGAAAAACAAAGAAACAGTGGACTACACCTTCCCCATATTTGTGGCCACACAGATTTTACATCACGCAGTTTAATATTTGTTGAGAATCATGAGTGTTCTGAAAAATTGCCATCATAAATCAGATAGCGGCAGAACTATTGCATACACGTACAAATGTATGAATATTAGAATGATAAAACTCGAGAAACAATATCAGGAAATATATTATTTTTACCTTCAGCTAGTATTTAATTTAAGGCAGGTCACCGCCTATACAATACATGAAAATACAAACAACAACACCATTTAATATAAAAATCATAAAAGCGACCAACTTCAAATAAATGCTATGAATATGTAAAAAAAATATAACAAGAGATTGCCAAGCAATATTGTCCCCTACCGGTGAAACTCCACCATTGTCAGTAAAAAAAAATATTTATTTGTTGCCATAGCAACCAGAATTCTTGACGTAGGAGCAAAATGAAATGACGTGCATAATCTCCATATTGCAATATATCCATGTTTCATGACAAAATTTGAAGAACTTTAAAAGTTATCGCAGGATCCAGAAAAGTGTGACGGACAAACAGACAGACTGACAGACGGAGCGCAAACCATAAGTCCCCTCCGGTTTCACCGGTAGGGGACAATAAATAACCAACGGGCAATCACGCCTTGAAATATTCGCGACCGGAATGACCTTACAATGTAAGCACGACCCATTAAAAAGGAAAGCTGTATAAATATCATTAAATGCGGATATAAGTTTCAGAGCGCTTGTTTTTCAATTACATAATTATATTTGTCACGAAAGACTCCACAATTACATTGGGATAAATGGGTAAAATAATCGGGGATACAACATACCCAGAGCTTTTAGAAGACGCCGAAAAAAAGCTAAGAACTATGGCTCAAACTTTTTGACATGGTTGAGCAAATTATCCCCGTGTCACTTACATTAAATATCGTACCATACATTCGACCCAATTTTAAGTATAATAATAATGTTTGATAAAACATGGTTCTGTTTTCATACCGTGCATACGTACGGCTCCACAAAGGTGAAGGTCATCATGATATGGCTGGTCAGCCCCAGGACGAGGCCGGTCATCAGGAAGTACAGGTTACGACCCACTCTGTCGATGGCAACACCGAACAGTGGCATCGAAACCGCTCCAACCATGTATACCATGCTGCATAGACCAGCAAATAGATATTACTGTTACATAGCGAATGTTATATTTAAGTTAATACCATTGCATAACATTATAGGTAAGGTGATACGGAATTATAGCTAGACAGTGGGTGCTTATTTTTCTGGTACAATCAGTGGACGAATTTTACTGTCCCAAAATTCTAATGGAACATTAATGTGCCTTTAAGACAAATTTCAAAATATAATAATAAAAAATGGCATTCATAAAAACAAATGCATTTTAGCTTGTAAAGCCTCGCCATACTACCTGTTCCCATTATGAAACATATAGGAGATAATAAAACTTTATCAAGAGCGAACATCTTGCCCGCTTGTCTTCAATTAAGGCAAATTACCAATGAGCTAAATAATATAAGACAATATATGAGTCGCGTTCTGAGAAAACTGGGCATAATGCATGTGTGTAAAGTGTCGTCCCTGATTAGCCTGTGCAGTCTGCACAGGCTAATCAGGGACGACACTTTCCGCTTTTATGATATTTTCTGTTTAAAGAAAGTCTCTTCTTAGCAAAAATCTAGTTAAGGCGGAAAGTGTCGCCCCTGATTTGCCTGTGCGGACTGCACAGGCCAATCTGGGACGACACTTTACGACTCATATGCAACACACATTACACACTCACGGTTTACCTGTTTATCGTATTTGCCTCTTTCGGACTTCTTGAATACTTCGTAGCAAAGAACAACCTTCAAAAGCAAAGACGACCGATACAGCCATGTTTATGAATATTTTAATTAATCATTATTGTAAGTTGTAACATGCAAGTTTAGAAAAAGCCAAATAAATACATACTTGTACCATGTTGTAACAAGACTATTGCCAAGCAATATATGTCCCCTACTGGCTCCACCATTGTCAGAATATGTTTTTGTACTTTTAAAGTTATCGCAGGATCCAGAAAAATGTGACGGACTGACAGACTGACAGAAAGACTGACACACAGAGCACAAATCATAAGTCCCCTCCGGTGAAACCGGTAGGGTAAAAAAATATGGAAAATGAAGTCAAACGCATTTATCTAGAGTTGTAAAAATATGTAAAAGATAACCACAATTTTGTTAAAAATATAAGTGCAAATTAAACACAAATCATTAATAAAAGGTTGTAACTGGTATGTCAAAGCAAACACATTTCATTAATTGCAAGTTGTAATATGTATAAACAACGAAACCCAAATCGTTAATTGTCACTCGTATCATATAAGAAGGAAACCCGATGATACAGAAATCGCTTAAAATTGAGCAAACACATCTAGAATAAAAAACAAACCTACTCTCCCTGTGTCACGAAGGGGAAAAGCTGCAGGTAGAAGAAAGAGGAGCTGATGGCAATGAGCAGAATGTGGACGGAAATCGCCTTACATCAGATATACGGATAAACTTCGATTCCTCTTCTGTAAAATGTAGAGCTTGGTCACAAACGTTACTAATACGAAACGAGTTTATTAAAGCATACTATCTATTATGAAAAACAAAGTATGCTTAAATTTATTCAATTTTGAACTAATGGGTTCTTCAACCAAAAAATAAATAAATTTAGATTCTACCTCTGTTAAATGTGGGATTTAGTCACAAACGTTATTTATACCACCGGACCGCTCTGTCAGCTACGTTCAGACCAAATCAGAATGTGTAGGGATAATTGGAGATTTAAGGGGCCTTTTCACGTTTTGGTAAATTGACCAAATAAAATTAAATGTTTCAGATTCGCAAATTTTCGTTTTATTTATGATATTTGTGAGGAAACAGTAATACTGAACATTTCCCATGCTCTAAAATATCCATCTTTTGACGATTTAAAAACCTGAAAATTATAAAGCGTTGCAACGCGAAACGATTGAATAATTTGAAGAGTTCTGTTGTTGTCGTTATATTTTGTGACACAAAGAGGTTTGCATATATACAGCATAAAATACATCACTCATTGTATGAACACGGATGGCCTAGTGGTCTAAGCGTTTGACTTTTACTCCACGGGCAAGCGGTTGGAGCCCAGTTGAGGGTGACTTTTTTTGTTTCTTTAATTTTATTCTTGTTTTTACTAGAGCTTTATCAATATAAAGCATTTAATGACAAACTTCAATACATGCCAAAATCTGTGAAAAGGTCCCTTAAAAGAGGTGTCTTGCTCATCTTCACTTCACGGTGATTACATGTTTTAAGTTTCAACTTCTTGACAAATATGGAGCTTGGAAGTAGTTCGCTCCATACACTTTTACTTTCTATGACATACAAATCGATCGGCGAACCGGAAGACCTATAAGATGGGTGATTCTTAACAAAGTTTTTTTTTTAAAGTTTGCAAAGTAAAGCGATACCTTTGTTCATGGTTTTATTTTTAAATAATTTTGTAAGCGTAATTTTTAATGTCAAAATAAAGATAATATTTCTTAGACACATGCGAAAGGTACAGACTAATTCTGACGAGAACATGCATCACATATAATTACTTAATATAATTACAATTAATTATAAAACTCACTAGAAGTTAAATTGTGCATTTAAATGAAAGGCCTTAAACATAAGTTACGAGCCATCTATATTGTTTCATGAATCGATTTTATTAAGTCATTATATTCGATAACATTTGTGTTTTCGAATTTCTCATTTGTATGTTGTTTGCGTACATCTATAAATGCCAGGCAAACTAGAAAAACACATTAAATGGTAATCCAGTACACGACAGTTTCACAGTCATGTACGTTCATTGTTCGGTGTTATATGTCGTTAATGCCATCTACCCGACTCTCCGTGTATTCGTAAGGCTGTCCCTCTAAATCGTGTTAAAGCAGTTATGAACGCTGTGTTGTTTCCATATTTGAAATATGTCTGTACTCCTAATTTCCGAATAATTAACGGTAGTGTGTACCTCTAATTGTATAAACAAGTTTCACAGATAAATTGAGATATGACTATAAAAACATCAACATCGCCCATACCCTACAGAACCAAACTTCGCTAACACCAAAACTTTCTGCACAAATAACAATTTAACCCAACGCACATTTTGTGGCATATAAATAATTAAATAGATGTACAATTTTTTAATCAGGATATCATTAATTAATATATTAATCATCGTCGAATATCCACAATTAATAATCTGGTTACGGTGCATTCCATGAATGAAGCGACGCGGTATGGTTCAAACTTGGGTATCTAACGATAAAGTATAAGTGAGCGTATATCAGAGTCGATCAATCATGTCGGATAATTCGAAAAATCATAATCTTCAAAAACTAAAATATAATAGCTCTGGTGAAACCGAGCATGTGCGTTAAGTGTCGTCTAAGGTTAGCCTGTGCAGTCCGCACATGCTTATCAGGGACGACGCTTTCGCCTAGCCTGGAATTCCGTTTAGAAGATACTTCCAGATAAAAGCGGAAAGTGTCGCCCCAATTTGAGCCTGTGCGGACTGCGTAGTCATGCATTAAATCTGGTTTTACCGAAACAAGACTCCTTTGTACACATTTAAAACAAATGCCTAATTAAGGTTATAATTCAGGGACCAATTGGTAGGAAGAGTTTAAATTCAGCCGTACTTTTGCTATCGTCCTTAGCCCCTGGAGGATGATCAATAAGTTTTTGTACGTCAGAACGCCGGTCAATGACGGCCGCCAATATCGCCGCTAACGTGCACAGAAGGCCACAACATGAACCTGTAAGGTACAATAATATCTCATTAAGTGTGTGTTGCGTGTTTTTTGTGATATGTGAAGTGCTTTTGTCTGATTGTTCGGCTATTATCCACTTGATATAAATAAAGGACTATAATTTCTTTCTGTTCTGCCGGTGCAGCTGAATACTAACTGATAATATTCGTATATTTAACAAGTTGTCTAGCACTTATGGCACAGCCGAGAGATAAAAGATGTGGTTAGCTTCTATTGTCAATCTTTGTATCGAACTAAAAACGTGAACATATTTGTTATAATGTACGCATTCTATATCTGTATTTAATTACTTAGTTCACGTAACCATTTCAAGGAAGATCGTTGAAAGAAAGCAATTAAAAACAAAGTGATAATGAGATTTTTGCCTGTTCCTGCACATGGATTTCCGTCAAGGATAAATCTAAATTCAAACGCGAAGGAAGGCTGTCTCTGGTTACTGCGGGAGAATTGTTCAATACCAAAAAACGGGATAAGATCGGAACCGCATTTTATTCTATCTAACGTTGCCAAATAATTTTTAATATAATGAAAAAAGCCAATATCCGCAGAAAACAATTCAATGCACGCTCCTCATACCTTAGATAAGGAAATGATGTTTATTTTAAACACATAACTATTGCGTTTGTAAGTAAAGAATTTGATTATTATAATATTCAAAAGAGCGAATATAATATATACTTTTTTCATGCAATGTACGAACGAAGCGTACTTACTCAATTTTCTAAGCAAGTACAGCAACTAATTCATTAATCATTAGCAAATGTTAGTCAATGACCAATTAAAGTGTGTGGGTTTTGTACTTTTGCCTGTACAATAGTCCTACGATGGGACTTCTAAGGAGTTATATTTTTACAGCTTTTTGTGGATTTTTGCTTCAATAAGAAATACATGACCACGCGTCAACAAAGCTAGTTGGCCTCAATGTTCGACTTCAGTTAACATAAAATTTTTGACATCGACTTTTTAAAAATTCGATGCCAAAAATTAAAATGGTTGTAAAAAGGACCGCTATTTTGGTTGTCTACATCACAATCAATATCGAATCAGTGCCGTTAAAACCAATATTCAATTTCAATGCCATCATAGTAAACATTGATGTCAATTAAATTCGATTTCTATAATCAAGGAAAATGTATTTTCAGTGTCAAGAAAATATTTTTTGAACATGTGACCAGTCACTGGACTCATTTCAGATATTGCAGATACAACTGCCTGTTTGCATACCTGTGAACATCGTTACCCCAAGGGTGTACATAGGCTGTGTACGGGCTGATACGGAGTCGTATATGGGCTCCATGACATTCAGTGTTAAAACACTGCACTGAAACAAATAGTGGAAGATGTTTGTACATAACAAGCAAATAAGTTAAGTTAGTTAAATGGCATTTGAATTAGAATACGTTAAAAAAACTAGCGTAAGGATTTCGAGTTAATATAAAACCTGTGTTTGTTTTGTATGTGTTTAACTTATTTTGATTGTTCGCTGTTTTCAACAGTGTTTCCGTCACATCACGGTGGTTTACTACTGACAAATTTCCAGCGCTGGCTTGTTCACCAGAATTAATTGCATGCACTTATGCCAACACATGACTTATTTGCATAATGTGCAGGCTGGTCATTGCCGTAGAAACAAAACAAATATGTACAAAAAAGCGCACCATAAGCAATAAATATGCGAAAACATTTTTTAAACTAAACAAGCGAGGGAATTATCAATTTCAACGCATTTAGTTTCGTCCATAATGAATGCCTTTACAAGACATGAAAATTGGACATTAAGTCGCAAAGATGGATATCTAAAGGACTTTTAATGAATTCCGTAGTCACCGAAAGCTTCATGAAGTCGTCATTGTACATTTCACAATTCTTCATTCAATAAACGTTTCATTTACTTAATCAATGATCTTTAAATTATTCTACCGTCAATTAATGTTTAATGCCTTCTTGATTCAATGATTCAATGAACTTTTCAAGAGTTCTTCAATCAATGAACCCTTCAGGCATTTTCCAATCACATGAACATATCATGAATTATTAAATCAATTCCTCTGTGACCTACCACTCGTCCTAGAACCTACCACCCGTCCTAGACCTACCAGCCGTTCTAGAACCTACCACCCGTCATGAAACCTAACAACCGTTTTAGACTTTATACCCGTACTAGACATACTATCCGTCCAAGACCTACCACCCGTCTCAGACCTAGCACCCGTCCTAAACCGACCAACTATTATAGATCTACCACTCGTCCTAGACATACCGCCAATCTTAGACCTACCACCTGTCCAATCCCTTCCCGACCAAGCATCCGTTCTAAACCAACCACCCGTCCAACAACCTACCAAGTTACCAACCGTCCTAGAAACTACCACCCGTCCTAGACCTACAACCCATCATAGTACCTACCTCCCGTCCTAGAACCTTCCACCCGTCCTATAACCTACACCCGTCCGAGAACCTTCTATCCGTCCTAAAACCTTCCACCCGTCCTACAACCTACCACCGTCCTATAACCTATAGGTTGGTTACGAATAACTTTATTTGAATATTTGATAATTCGCTGTTGTCAACAATATTTCAATCACATCACGGCGGTTTATCTAATGACACATTTCCTGCGTAAGCTAGTTTACATGAATTTAGTGCACGTACTTAAGCCAATAAATTGCAACATACCTATTTGCGTAAGATGCGGGCTGAGCATTGCCGTAGAAAAAAATATTTTGTACAAAAAGCGCATCACAAACAATACATATATACGAAAACTGAAAGATTTTTTTTAATTGAACGAATTAACAATTTTTAATTGTCAAAACATTTAGTTTTGTCCATAATGAATGCCTTTACAAGACATGAAAATTGCAAATTGGACATTAAGTCGAAAAATGGATAACCAATGAACGTTCAATGAATTCCATTGTCATCGAAAACTGCATGAAGTCGTCATTGAACACTTCACGAATTATTCAGTCAATGAACATTGAATGAATCCGTCAGTCAATGAACTTTTCATGAATTCTTTCATCAATAAACGTTTCACGAATTATTCGATCAAGAAGCGTTTCATGTTCATGGTTTATTCAATCAATGAACGTGTCATGAATTCTTCGATCGATGTACGTTCAATGAATAACTGAGCCCGTGAATTAAATTAATTCTTTATTCAATAAACTAATAAAAATGATCGTTTTATTAGTTCTACTGTAAATAAATGTTTAATGCATTCTTGATTCAATGAACTTTTCAGGAATTCTTCTATCAAAGAAACTTTCAGGAATTCTTCATTCAATGAAACCTTCAGGAATTCTCCAACCAATTGAACGAATCATAAATTCTTACATAAATGAAAGTCACGGAATTGATGAACGTTTTGTGAATATTTAAATCGATGAATGAAAAATGAATTTGACAATCAATAAAAGCTCCATGAATAAATAATCAATTAAAGCTTCATTTATTATTCAATCAATGTACGTTTAATGAATTATTTCATAAAAGAGCGTTTCATGAATTATTCAGTCCATAAACGTTTCATGAAGTGTCAATCAATTAACTCATCTGAATTCTTCATCAATGAATGTTCACGCAATCAATTCTCCACCCAGTAATATTTCACGCATTTCTCGGTTACCTAGTACCCGTCCTAGACCTACCACCCGTCCTAGACTTACCACCCGTCCAAGAACCCACCACCCGTCCTAAAACCTAACACCCGTCTTAGACCTACTACCCGTCATAGACCGACCATCCGTCCAAGACCTACCACCCGTCTCAAACCTACGACCCGTCCTAGACCGACCACCCGCCCTAAACATACCATTCGTCCTAGACCAACCACCCGTCCAATCCCTTACATTCTAGACCAACAACCCGTCTTAGACAAACCACCCGTCCTACACCTACCACCCGTCCTAGGACCTACCATCCGTCCTAGAACCTACCATCCGTCATAGACCTACCACCCGTCCTACAACATACCACCCGTCCTAGACTTGTCTTCATGGCCATCACCATATTGAGCATGCTTTGTTGGAACAACTTCACCGTCAAGTTGTCGTTTGCAATGGCCGACGGGGCGGCTACGAGCCTAGAAGCGATAGTACTTAGATAGTGAGACAATAACAAGACGGAGACGTATGTTGTTCTTTTACGATTACTGTATATGGCTTTTATTTATTCAAAGCGCCTTTTCGAAAGACCTTATTGAAAGTCAAAAGCGAATAAACCCAACTTGCTCAAATGAGAGAATACAAATACCAACCCAAACAAGGCTCTGGCGTTCCACATGACCCAGTAGTTCTTAAAAAGGGCACCCACTGCAAAGAGGGTCTGAAAAGGTGAACATAAGATTTCTGCCAAACACAATCAAATGAAAAATTGTGTTGTAGTGAAATTTCGTTAATACATTAAATCCAGTGGGGTTTTTTTGGATGAAATATTCGGCGTTATTCGGCCCCATTCCCCCATCTCTAGAGTATATAGTTTTTCCCCAAATATTTTTAAAATTCCTCTCTCGGAAGTGTTATTCAATTTTAATCAATACCTCATTTAAATACGTCTCTCGTTACGAATTTACTACTGCATCCGCGTGTTTACTTTATTTTAGGTCACATAACCCCAAACTGGAACTCCTGTTTTTAGGGTTACATTGCAGTCAGTTTGATACTTAGCACACATTGTTGAGTGCATGCTGCCTAGGATTTGTAAAATACATTGCAAACGGTTAGTTTTGGTATCAACTTGAAGGTATATTTGTAAGCAATAAGAAAATAAGCCATTTTTGTGCTCTACTTTTTGTGTTGATGGTTCCCGGCTTTGAAAGTAGGTCATACTATTTGAGCCCAAAATGGTTGTCTGCACAGCTGGCAAAGCCGGTTTGCCTATTCTAAGGTAAATATTTTGAGTTAGCACACATAGAATTTAATGACATGCATTTTTTTATAAGATTATGCATTTATCTTTCCAATGATGTATGATGATATAGTGGGTATGCGCTTGATCATGGTAAAAATTGATATCGAACTTCAACTATTTTATATGTAATATAGAAGGAAATAAATTGCGCCGCCCAACCAATTAAAAGACCCGTAGCAAATTTATGCTTTATTGATAACGTCAGAGGATTCCCGTACTTCATTTTAAAAATTAAAGCTCTTGGTTGGTTTTTTACATATCGGAGTGAAAAAACACTTTTGATGGTGTGTGAATGAGTATAAAAAGTGATCTTATCGGTTACTTGACCACGTTACCCCGCCGCGAGATAGCCCGATAAGGCGCGAAGTTTCCAAACTGTGTATTCTATAGGTCTTTGTTTCTGTTATAGCATACTAGTACATAAAAAATATGGGCTTCCCTCCTGTGGAAATAACCAACGATCTTACACTGACATGAACAAATATCCTCTATTTATTTACTTTCAAAATGATGTTAATTAATTAATATCATAGCCACACGCTAACCACCTGTGCTTCATCTGTAAGTCTTACAGGTAGACTCACATACCAAAAATCTGCTACAGGGGTCATTATAAAAACGATTTGTTTTTCAAACACATTTAATTTTCATATACTTTATAAAAAATAGTTTAATGAATAACACATAATCGTCACTTTATAATCATTATGTAATCGAATTATTCCAGTCAGACTTGGCAATTAAATTAATAAAAAATAAAAACTATAACGAATTATATACGTTGCTCACATTCACGAAGGTTTATGAGTTATTTACTCATGTTTTTATAATGAAACTTCCTAAATTGCAGTGAATGAGGTTTTATGACTTCCAAAAATAGCGGTCATGGAAGTTTAAAGATATCCAAAATTGCATGCAAGGAAGTTCTTCAACTTCGAAATTGCAGCCATAGAAGTTCTATCACTACAAAAATTGCAGTCATTGAAGTTCGCTTTCTTCTAAACGTGCTTTTATGGAATTTCTAGGACTTCAAACAGAAGAGTCATGCAAGTCTAAGAACTTGTAAATTGCAGTTATGGAGATTGCAAAAGATAAATGTAAGTCTTAATGTACATAATACCTCAACTGAATGATTCTGCATGTTAAACAGTATTGAAAGAAGAATAAAAATTCACATTTTTACATGTATTATTGCTTCAATTTTTCAATACATGATTTGTATGCGAGCTATGCCTTTGAAACTTCCAAACATTATGAATATGAGATAAACTTTCAAAATCTGCTGCGACCAGGCAGATTAGATAAAAAACATATTAAATAAAAGACATGAATATAAATATTCGATTCATGGTCACATTCCAAATTCTCTGAAATTTCAAAATATGTTGACAGTCATAAAGACAGATTCACCATTATTTAGATGCATTGAACCTGTTCTAAAATGCAATTTACAGTATTAACTTAAAGGGTCCAATATTCTTTATATTTACAAATGTTGAATAGCTTAACCCTTTACCCTTATCAACACACTTTAATGGGTTTGCAGTCACTAATAAAAACTAATTAAGTTTAAAATCTTCTTTACTAGAATCAAGTTTTAAAGGCTTCATTTCCAACCCTTTGATACTGATAAGCAGCATAAAACCTGAACAGACTGCGAGTTCCTCGCAGGCTGTTCTGGTTTTAGGGTGGTTGCATATAGCCATTTTCACCTTGCTTCTGATGGGGAAAGGTTTAAGGTTTATTGAGTCAAGATTCACAGAAGCAGCTGAGATTGCGTCAATTCAGCATTGGAGCCAGCCTCTTCAAAAGATGGATCAATTTTATCTCCAGTCTGGGTGTTAAGTGTCAGCTCTGAGTTCAGATCCAAACTCTCGGTGTCTTCAACATACACTGATGGCAACATCACTGAACAATATTCAGTGTTTAACTCCAGAGATTGCATAACTGTACCACCACTTTCAACAGCAGCTATTGTCTCTGGGTTGTTTTCTAAGCTAGCATTATTTTTGTCATTGAAATCACTTCCAAAAAATTCAGTTTTGCTTATTTCTAAACAACTATTGTCATTACCATGCTGCTCAACGATAGCATTGACATTGGAAAACTCTGATGAATTCAGTTCAGTGTCATTAAATTCTTCTTTAATTTGGATGTCAGAATTCTCAGTAAAACCATGGCACTCAGCAACCTTCATATCCATTTTCACTCTCTTGTCAATATGTGGATGGCAAAAAGCATTGTTGCAGGAGACATCATACTTTAATCCATTTCCATCAAAACTGTTTGCTTCAAAATATCTGGTACCTTCATCTGAACATTCTAATAAATTCCTCTTTCGTTTGACATATTTCTCTCTGTTTACAGCATCACCTTTATTAGATGGAAAATCCTTACCTACAGATATTTTAGTTACATTATCTGAACACTTTCGTTTGGCCACACCACTTTTAGAAACATAATCGGAACCATATTCATCAGAACAAGATGACCGTAATTGTTCAACGTCCACCAATTCAGGAGACAATCTGTTTTGGATTTGTTTTAAATATGAGGTCCGGTGTAATTCATCGCTAGACACACCCCAATGTGACTCAACCTGAATGATACTTTGACACTATTTTATTGCACGATGGTTGCTTGAAATTTCAGCTGCTTTCTGGTCAAAATATTCAGTTGCAGAATCTGAAATATAAAGCAGTCATTTAAATTAATGCGGACTTGTCTTAAAAGAATTTATCAGAATCAGCAGTGTTTTTTTCCACTGTTTTGGGAATTTGGCCGGGTCCGTTTTGATTGGGAAAATTCGCAGCGTTTTGACTAAATTTGGGAAATTTGGGAAATTAGTGTTGTTATTGTTTTGCTAAAAAATGCTTCAAACTTGAAGATACAAGTGTGTCAAGTATTATATTTACTAAGGTTCAACTTATATTGATGGGAGAGAAACAAAATATTGAGACCAAACTAATTTTTTTTTGGAAACCTTCCATTGGGAATTTTTAGCTCCAATTAGGGAAAAATATATACTTTTCCCATAGGGAATGGGTCCGGTTACCGGACCCTATTTTGAATGAAAAAAACAACACTGGAATGTTGAATATTAAGCTTGGCTATTAACATTCATGATAAGCACACACTAATACTATATACAGGGTATCTATATGATAGACTTTACTCTCTATTGTTTTTGCTTTTTTCATTACATGAAATGCTCTTTTAACCCTTTACCACTTAGATACATATTTTGACACATTTGTTGTCCCTCAGGAAGTTATTTATAATTAAAAACCTTTCTCACTAGATTCAAGTTTTAAAGGCTTCATTTCCAACCCGTAGATACCAATGAGATTAGAAGCAAACAGCATACAATCTGAACAGACTGCGAGAAAATCGCAGGCTATTCTGTTTTCTTCTGGGTTTGCACATAGCCATTTTTACATTGCTTCTGAGTGGGAAAGGGGTAGTTACAGGTGCAGCATTTTCTGAGGGAGGCTTGCTAATGACATTATGTGACACAAAACAACTATGAGGTCACAACCATAAAAATGACTTACTAGCAGGATGCCAATCAGTCGTATGTTGAGAAAATTGTAAAAGTTGTTTGCAATTCTTACAAAAGCTGCACCATGCACATGTCTGACCTTTATTCTTCAGTGTGACCTTTGACCTTTATTCTTCACTCTTCAGTGTGACCTTTGACCTGTATTCTTCTATGTTACCTTTGCCTATCAGTCAATTAACTGTTTTCCACTCAGAAGCAAAGTGGAAATGGCTATATGCAAACAGCATAAAACCAGAACAGCCTGCAAGTGACTTGCAGTCTGTTCGGGTTTGATGCTGTTTGCTGCTCTTCAGTAGTTAAGGGTTGGAAATGAAGCCTTTAAAAATTGAATCTAGTAAGAAAGGTCTTTATTTAAATTTAACTTTCTATGGGACTAAAAACGAGTCAAAATACGCATCTAAGTGGTAAGGGTTAACTTGCGTGTGACATGCCTTTTTCACATGGTAAACATTTGTTGTAAACAAGAGATATTTTTAAAACATGTTACCCACCGACCTACAACTAATGAAATTCAAATGTCCCACCTGCAGAAATAAGCAAGCAATAAAAATAACAACCATGTATATGGCTTATGAAACTGGCTATGTTTGATAAACAACATCTTTACCACTTAGATACGTATATTGACGCATTTGTGGTCCCTTAGAAAGTTACATTTAATTCAATTCTCTTCTTACTGGATTCAAGTTGTATAGGCTTTATTCAAACCGTTGGATACTGATGAGCAGCAAACAGCATAAAACCTGAACAGACTGTGAGTAACTCGCAGGCTGTTCTGTTTTTTTTGCTGGTTGCAAAAGCAATTTTCACTTCTCTCCTTATGGGGAAAAGGGTTAAACAAGATGAAATGCTTTAAGCATTCACAGCTGTTAGTACCGTCATCATTGCAATTATCCAGGCAGTGAGTTATGTCCAGATGATGTTTTCTCAAATTGAAAATCTGCTTAAAGGATATTTTCAAAGGTATTATCAGCACTTCAAATAACTTCTTTAAATGACTATCATATTCATTTTTTCAAGTTACAAGCCCTTCTTTCCTCCTAAGTAATGATCATACCAAGTTATAGGTTAAAAAGTTTCCCTAGATGTCACATGGAAACGAATGGTCAAAGTGATCTAAGTGCACCGACTGACCCATCAACCAATATTTGCAAAGCAATAGCATTGGGAAAATGTTCTGAACAAAGTTGATTAAGATTCAGCAATAAATGGGGTTGTAGAGTTTTCACAAGGTATATCTTGATGAGGGACGACACTTAACAGACAAAAAGTGAACAGAAAAGCACACCAGGTGAGCTTAACAAGTGTTACTAGAAAAAAACTAGAGCTTAACAGCCAGATAATATATTTTTAAGATAAATTTAGTTCTGTAAACTTTCAATGGCAAAAGGTAATATGTTGCTGAAAATCTGTTAATTACAAAATAATATTCTATACTGTTTTAAACTAATGAATGTAAAGTAGTCAATAAGCTTGTTTAACTTTCCACTATCCCTTTATGCAGCACCGTGTGCACTGTTAATACTAAGACACTGTATATTTTGCATTCCTTGGATATAAAAATATTGCTCATTAAATGCACAAAATAATTAAGACCATTACCTTCACCAGCATGAAAAAACTGTGTCAGAGATGACTGTCTGGTGGCAGTGAACAGCTGTTTTGGAGGGGGGGAGTTTTGTGTCATCTGATACGGTGTTCCAGACACAGACGTGGCGCGGGGTCGACCTATGGCTGCCTGACGCTTGATTCTTTTCTTGGGCTCAATCTAAAAGGATATTGGTAAATACTTTAATAATATAAACCATTTTGCATCTTGCACTATGCTTTTACGAAATGAAATCCATTACTTTACAATCCTTGGAGAGATTGGCTTAAATATAATTGGCACAAAAAGACTTTTTTTTCAAGATGAATTTAGGGCATTTTCAGCAGATTGTACATTTGACAGTGTACGTTTTGGGACAAGCTGGGCAAAATTTGCAATCTTCATTGTAAGGCATGTCATACCAGTCATTGTTCTGCTGCTATCACAGGGCTCGTATTGGACCTGTTGACCTGTTCCCAATTTTAAATGGGCATATTTTGACCAAATTCTCTCACACAAAAATCCTTATAGTAAATAATCAGTACTTATTTAAAATTTGATTTTTCAAAGTTCATGTTAATATTTGTTTTTTTATTGTTTAAAAGTTGATTTTCAGTAATTTTCAGACTGTTTCAAAATTCTCTTATTTTACAATTGTTTACAAAAAAGTGCCTTCTTTTGCCTGCTTCGCATTCAATCTAAATTTTAATTTACCAGTTGATTAATCAATGTGATTTGATAAGAACATTGCCTTATGCGCACACATTTATTTTCAAGATTTATGTATTACTTGTTCTTGTGCATTAATTATTTGGTCAAATGTTATGCAGGTTATTATCATGAATAAATTATAATCTAATTATGGTTCAGATTGACCACTTATTAAATATTCACCGGGTATTTTGCTATTTAAAATATTAACCTGGTATTGTGCAACCATTTCAGATATAATCCGTCTCCCTCCTGGTCACTAGGAGTTGCAACTCCTTAAGGCTTTTTTCATGTTAACTTGCCGCTTGAAATCCAGCGGTGACTTTATTTGTTAATATGAGCCACATACAATGTTTTCTGGCAGAAAGTAACACAAAAATATCACAAATATGTCTCTTAGGCTCAAATTAAAACAACTTACTGGTTAGCAAGTATTTGTCGGACAGCAGTATTTACCTGACGTTCTATTTATTTCGTGTATTGTAACGCTGCAACGCATTTGCTTCGTTAGATACTTACAGATGTTTGTTTTCCTGAAGTTGACAGCAAAAAAGTCATGAAATGCTTGTATTAAAGTTAAAGGGATCTTTTCACGGTTTGGTAAATTGACAAAATTGAAAAAAGTTGTTTCAGATTCACAATTTGTGAGGAAACAGTATTACTGAACATTTACCATAGTCCAATATAGCCATTATATGTATCTTTTGACGATTTGAAAACCTAAAAATTATAAAGCGTTGCAACGCGAAACGATTGAATAATTTGGTGAGTTCTGTTGTTGTCGTTTAAATTTACGAAACTACGAAGATTGCTTATATAAGGTATTAAATACTTATTCTGTGTATACTCGGCAGAATAGCCGAGAGGGCTAATGCGTATTTTACTTCAGACTAACTCCAGGACTCCGGGGGTCACTGGTTCGAGCCCTGGTACCCGCTACTTTTTTTTCCTTGTTTTAATTTTATTCTTGATTTTTTACTGGAGCTTTTAAGATCCAATGTTTACATTTATTAATATAAAGCATTTAATGACAAACTTCAAAATATGCAAAAATCTGTGAAAAGGCCCCTTTAAACAATTGTGATGTTTTCAAATTTCCTCGGTATGTAATGCGACCTCCTGGCGGGGGATATTAATAGCACGCGCATGCTCAAGAGAAATCCCTTACTGAAACACGAACTGTGTGCTTGTGATTTTCATGCTTGTACTGTATATGAACAGGTCTCAATACTTGTATTACAAACTCTCGTATTTTACCAAACCTTCTTTGTTTGACACGCACACATTTTTTAAATTATATATTTTTTTCATTCAAATTACACACAATTTTCTATATACATTTATCTGAATTGCTCACACAGTGTACTAAGTAAACAATTATATATAATAGAAACAAATCTCATTTAAAATTATAAATTCACTGTTTGGATTTACTCCCTTGAAAAATAATATTCTTCTTTCCACAAATATCTATAAATAAACATGCTTATTTATAGATATTTGTTCGAACTGATGTTGGAAACAAATTATTAATCTATTTACACACTCAGAAAGCGACATATTTCACTATCAAATTAATGTATTTACGTCATTTTAATGTTAATATTAAGAAAAGTTTCATTTCAACTTTTGTTTGTTTCAAAATGCTCAATTTATATAAATGTCTGGTAAATACTTCTGTAAAGTGGAAAACTACCTCCCTTTAATGACCCCATATACAGCCCTCGTACATACGCATGTGCACATCAAAAAATGTTTTGTTTACATTCGCTTGTAGATAAAGGACCCAGGATATTTCAGTATTTTTTATAAAATATTTCGTTTTAATTTGAAAGTTATTAAATCAAAACCCTATATTTTGTCCGACAAATGCTCGCTAACTAGTACGTGATCTGGTGTGCTTGCAGAATAATTATATGAATACAAGTTTCAAACATGTCAGCAGTTTATAAAATGGGTAATATTTAAAATTAAACAATGCAATTTGTGTTCCGAATTTGAAAATATGTTAAAAATAGATGTTTGAAATACGAAATTAAAATGTGATATATCAACTCCTCCAAAAGATAGATCATGTCGCTAATCAATGTGAAACATGTTGTCCATGGGATTGAAAGATCAATTTAAAACTTTCACTTTCTGTTTGACAATGTTTTTTTAATAAGTTTCTATTTTGAGCATTTTTCCACAAAAGACACATGAATTGATGTTGATGGTAAAAGGTATTGTGTTTGTTACAAGGTATTAGATTGATTGATCTTGATTTTATACACAACAATGGGACATCTTTTTATCTATATGGGAATTTTTAAAAGTTTTATATTAACGTTTAAGAACTTTGAGCTGTACATATGTAGATCGAGTTATGGAGGTTTCGTAAGTAACAAGTTCGGTAAATTTGATTTATATAGTAAATGCCGCGGAGGTTTCGGTAAATTGGTATAAATAGGGATTATTGCACCTTTAGTCGATAAGCGTGTACACTAATTGAGTTGTTTGGCACTAATTAAATTATCTGATTAAAATGTACGGAGTTGATGTTATCAATTTAGAGATGTTTGCAAAGTGTTAATATTATTTACCCAGGCTTGCAACCTATTACCAGTAATATTCTAATCAAGGGAGGTAATTTATATATTAAATGTTTATCTTTAGGTCCTGATTTTTTTGTTATTATATATGTTTTTATACAATTAATTGGAAAAACTTTAATAAAAGTGTATCAGATCAGATAAAAATAATAATAATTTCTATCAAACATATTTGTTTCTTATATGAATAAATTTTTCGCTTCTTTTTCCTACAAGCAGGTCAGCACATAAGGTAGTCGTGAAGACTCGTAAATAAAATTTTATGAAAAAAAAGACCTTTAAATAAACTCTGACATCCACACACACTTTTTAATACAAAAGTTTACATTGCCGTAAATCCCATTGTTCCAATTAATACAGTAGCCAGGTGCCTGTGTATTTAGCTGATAAGATAGTGATCACCACAGCAGGTTGCTAATACACAGTGTATTCATTCGGGTCTGCTGGCGTTATGTTAGATGTCATTTTTATCGGTTTTTAATTATGTGTAATTTAGTTCGCATCTCTTCGCTTAACTCAAAGTTCAATGGCACGCGCACTATTAAAAAACATAACGTGTATCATTATATTTCTTTTTATAAATTACGTCCATGTATTATATGTTATATATTGTTTTTTTCTTGTATTTTTCTCAACCTGAAAAAAATAATAAAACATTGTTATATATTAAGCGCATTCGGAATGTGACCTTTAATTTGAAGCAATCCACAATTTTTGTAGCGGCCAAGCGCAGTATTCTGTGCTCGGCCGCTGATGGTGTATTGTAATATGTAATATGAAATTCAACATTTGGCTCTTACAAGAGGTGGCCTCCACGTGGCAAGAGCTGGGCAACATATTCATTATGTTGGCAAATTACCTCATGTATACACTGTAACTCCAATATAGCGCGGTCAATGGGGTCCAAGCCGCGAAACAGCGTTATAACGGATCCGCGTTATAGGTTTTGAGCTCATTTACTGCAGGGCGCTATAAAAAAAAAACAGGTATAGAATAGCCTATGATATAGGTCATGTATATTGCCATGCTGTGTTGACGCAAACACATGCATATAAACCGAATCGTATCGATAACAGTATACATACCGCTTTTCTTATGTGCACATTTATCCGATAATGCAATATAATTGCAACATCACTTAAAAAATAATAATCTTGAATATTAATGACGATATATCATATGTTTAAGAAATTTGTAGACACAACCGTACGCATATATGCCATTTTCAGAAGTGTTAAGAGTACAGTGCATTATGGGGCAGAGCTTTCATTGGACGAGCAACTTTAAATTTAGATTGAATGCAATACGACTCATGTACAAAAATTGTTTTATTGCGTCATACGCATGCAAAAAACGTGTTTCCCGGGGACTTTCTGATACCGCGCGAAAATGAAAGTCAAACTCTGTTAACAATTACCGGTACACTGCGTTCCCATGTAAATAAATCGTCTGCATTATTTAATTTCTTATACACGAACTGAAAGATTAAATGACATAATACTAGAATGATAATGAAATGACAGAAAAAGTTGTTTTATACAGTAGGCAATATACAGTACACTCCACGCGTTTTCCCCAAAAAACGCGCTCCCTCCGCGGGTTTTTTTCTGCTAGTGAGTGTTCACGCGGCGTTGAGACAGCGAGGTGAACTCGATAAAACGCTCGGCGTTACGCCGCGTTCGCTAATTCCCGCGGCATGTATTACTTTAGCCTAGTCGGTAAATGCAGACAATTTCCGTTCCTATCAGTGACCGCCGCGCAACGCCGCGTTAGCAGTGTGCTACTGGGCATGCCAAAAAATAAAAACATTGTTTTAATAAATTGTTTAAATACTGTAGTACATGAATAAAAAAGAAAATGGTATAGAAAATTAATACGTATAAAAATTATGTTTTTAATTCACAGGTACGTCTACAATATGAATGAATACAAGAGTTCCGCGGTCGGAGATGACCGCATTGAAGCCGGATTTTTGATTTAAATGACAGGAAAGTACCTTTCGTGTTTTTGTCAATGCAATACTTAAATTACTGAAATATTGTTCAAAGGTCAAAATGAAATGTAAGTACTTTTCAAGGCATGAGCAAACCTTGTGCTATGTTTTGAATGCATGCATATACATGAACAACAATAACATTTAAGGTCACAAATATGAACTTGAATTGACAATTAGGAAAGTTTGATCTCAATTTTTTTATTAGCAAATTAGTAACATATTGTTTGAAGTTTCCATCAATTTCATTATCAAATGTAAGAAAATAAACTTAGATGAAATAATACTATTTATTGTTTTGCTTTCACATACCTACACAGAAATCCAGACAGCCTTATGATCACTCCAAAAGGTTTCTATCACACCAGTTCTAGCAGATAGATTGGACACATAAATATGATCCAAGCTTGAATGATAGTCTGTGGTTTCACTTGGCGGGGTAGCCTTCAGTCCATTTTTACATTCAAGGTCACAGTGACCTTGACCTTAGAATGAATGACCTTGAAATGACCAGTGGTCATCTAAGTGTGCTTGCAAACCTTCATGTCAAGTTTGAAGACTCTATGTCCAAGCATACCAAAGTTATAACAATTTTAACATTTTAACATTTAAGGTCACAGTGACCTTTACCTTCAAATGAATGACATTGAAATGACCAGTGGTCATCTTCTAGTACTGGCCAATCTTTATTTCAAGTTTGAAGACTCTAGGTACAAGCATACCAAAGTTATAACATGAAATAAGAACTTTAACATTTTTACATTCAAGGTCACAGTGACCTTGACCTTCAAATGAATGACCTTGAAATGTCCAGTGGTTACTTACTAGTTCTGGCCAACCTTCATGTCAAGTTTCAAGACTCTAGGTCCAAGCATACCAAAGTTATAACAACTTTAACATTTTTACATTCAAGGTCACAGTGACCTTGACCTTCAAATGAATGACCTTGAAATGTCCAGTGGTTACTTACTAGTTCTGGCCAACCTTCATGTCAAGTTTCAAGACTCTAGGTCCAAGCATACCAAAGTTATAACAACTTTAACATTTTTACATTCAAGGTCACAGTGACCTTGACCTTCAAATGAATGACCTTGAAATGTCCAGTGGTTACTTACTAGTTCTGGCCAACCTTCATGTCAAGTTTCAAGACTCTAGGTCCAAGCATACCAAAGTTATAACAACTTTAACATTTTTATATTGAAGGTCACAGTGACCTTCACCTTCAAATGAATGACCTTGAAATGACCAGTGGTCATCTGTTAATCCTGGCCAACCTTCATGTCAAGTTTGAAGACTCTAGGTCCAAGCATACCAAAGTTATACCATGAAATAAGAACTTTAACATTTTTACATTCAAGGTCACAGTGACCTTGACCTTCAAATGAATGACCTTGAAATGACCAGTGGTTACTAACTAGTTATGGCCAACCTTCATGTCAAGTTTCAAGACTCTAGGTCCAAGCATACCAAAGTTATAACAACTTTAACATTTTTTATATTGAAGGTCACAGTGACCTTGACCTTCAAATGAATGACCTTGAAATGACCAGTGGTCATCTGTTAATCCTGGCCAACCTTCATGTCAAGTTTGAAGACTCTAGGTCCAAGCATACCAAAGTTATACCATGAAATAAGAACTTTAACATTTTCGAGCACGCCGCCACCCCGCCCGCCCGCCCGCCCGCCCGCCCCCCGCCCGCCCGACAACATCAATCTATAAGCCGAGATTTTTTCGAAAAAAATCCGGCTAATAAGACATTTGACAAATTAATATTTAAATCATAACACATATAAGACAAGAATAAATGTTCCGTAAAATTTCCAAATGAGAATAATAATTAGTAATCCGAAACACACTACGATTTTTATTGTTAACACGACGTTTACAAATGCTTCCAATATACAGTCATCATGTATATTTCCCGACAAAAGCGCGCGAAAATTATGCTGCAATGTACAAGGTATACTCTTGCAAAGCGTGCGTGCATTGATTTTTTTGATACAAACTTTATAGCGCAGAGAACATTGAATTTTGTTGATTTCGGTTAAAAGTTTCTTTGGTATTTTTTAACAAAATTATATCGCGACTAAGTTGATATTTCCTCCAAAATAATTTCAAATCATACACGCCAAATCTTTATCGTTACGGTATTTTAGTAGAGTAATTATTTTAACAGTAATTGTACTGTAAATTGATTAAAGAAGACATCTGGGCGGAACTGTATTTTAAGTGTTTGACGTTATGAAAACACGCAAAGCTTGTCTACTGACCTATTGTGTAGACTGCTGTCTGCGGTGTTTTGACAAAAGGGATTAACATGTGTGAATGTCACTGCCGATTTGGTCCATAATTACTGGTAAACATTGTTTTGAATGTTGACGCAACAAGAATACAACTGTGAATATTAAATGCAACTATCAACTCAATAGTTACATGTAACACCTTCTTTTGACAATCAATGGAATAACCTAACTTCAAAGAGAAAATAAATGCAATAGCGAGCAGAGAATTGACTTTGTTCCGACAATTAAAACCATTCCTTATGCATTCGTTGAACGTGTTTACTTGAGTAAGTTATGCCTTTAGACAGGAAGCGGCTTTTCTTTGATTACGTCAAACTGTCAATTCACACAGATTTGCGAGATTTTTAGGGTCCTTGGTCATTTGTTTACATGTTCAGTATAGAAAATCACCTGCTAACATGAAAACTTTGGATTAAATTATCAAAATAAAAACAATGTTGCAAACTGTGTTTATATTAATTGGTAATTATTAGTTAAAAGACGACGTTTTGTTTGTTGTTAATCAACAAATTTCTATACAACAACAACTACTTCTACACCCACGTCGGGATCGATCTATCTTGGTTGTTTTTTTTAATTGTAAATATTATACTACATGTACATGTATGTACTTGTAATAAATGTAATTTTATTTGAAAATCAGGAAGTCAAACAAAATTAAATTGATCGTTATCTCGTAAAACGCGGAGTTTCCCCGGCGTTGCCAACGTCGAGGGCCGCCGCGTCGGCTTATCAGTTTTGCCGATCGTTAACCACCGCATCCAAAATCATGCAAACGCCGCGTCTGGCGGGATTTTCTTAATCTCCCTCCAGGTCAATCACCGCGGAGTATGGAGGGAAATTGGGGAAAACGCGTGGAGTGTACTGTATTTCACAGCCGCTCATTTAATATAGTCAAACTGCAACCATATCAAAGTAAGAATGTTTCAATCGTTTTGAATTACTTTAATTGTATAACTATCCCGCTTGCACTTAACTTATGGAAATTAGCGCATTGAACCGCTCTGATGAGGAATACATGTAATAAACACTGACACGCGAGTTTTTCACACCTTTATTGACATTACACAACAGAATAACACCAATTAGCTGTCGGTGTTGTTTAACCTCGAGGCGATTATAATTGGTTCAACGGACGGTTGAATAAAGCAATCAACATGTGATTGCCGCCATTGTTTGCATAATACGGATTTGAATCAGAAATCAAATGGGAGGTTGGAGAAAAAATGGGATCCAAGCATCCTCCGCGTTATATTGGATTCAGCGTTATAACGGAGCGCGTTATATTGGAGTTACAGTGTATTGAGAAATTGAGTGCTTTTCTGTGGTCTAAAATACTATTGTGCTTTATATTTAAACTGAAATCAATATCAAACTAATTATTTCATAAATTGTTTATGTTTTTTGTGTGTTATGTTTTTTTAATAAATCATGTCTACAATATTTTACAAGAACCTTTTCAATAGCATTAAACTTAATTGAAGATCTTACATTGATTCCGTCTTAAATCATCATTTATTATTACTATTATGTTATTTAAATAAAAGCACCAATTATTAAAAAAAATAGTATTGAGTTATTTAAATCGTAAATTTACTTTCAATAGAGTTACATTTTAAATACAATCTACATTTTTTGGTTTGGTACCTACAATTTCTTAAAAGAATTCGTTTTTAAATGATGTTATTGTAAGCCAATAATAGGTGTCATTGACACCTCATTGTAGGTATACCACCTCTATAAAAAAACAATTTACCGAAACCTCCGCGGCATTTGCTATATAAATCCAATTTACCGAACTTGTTATTTACCGAATCCTCCAGCACCCTGTAGATCTACTCATAAAAGCTCAAAGCACAAAAGTAGGACTACCATTTCAGATACTAGCAATAACCACTGATTTTGAAAATTGACATAAACCCAGTAAAATTATACATTTTCTGATAGATATTAGTAAACCATTTCCAAATATGTATGGTTTTTCTATCTTACATTGTCTATAGTAATGTTAGTGAATGCGGAAACATTGAAAAATCCCATGTGTCAAAATTGTCATTTTTCATTTTTTCAAAATAGTCAACCTGGGTGTATAATTTGTTTAAAATAATGATTTAAGAACACATTTTTTATCCAAACTTTCAATAATTCATTACAGATACATTTCAGCTATGTTAGATGTCCTTGCAAGTGGATGGTCCGGCAGGATTCTGGTCTGAAACACGTTACCCCCCCACCAACCCAGGACCCAAAAATTCCTGAAATAGACAATAAAAAGTTGATTTTTCTAAATTGCAAATGTGCATGTGATTCAATATCACAGTTGAAATAATGTACAACAAAACAAGAATAAATGTTGAAAAAACAAAAACTTATTTGGTTAGTATTTAAAAAAAAAACATTATCCAAAACATGTACAACTGCCCACCCAATACAAATGTGATACAACCTGGTATTTAAGAACATTTTCTAAGTAATATTATTTCTCTTAAACAAAATTTTATTTATGAACTAGCAGTTAAATTGAACAGGAAAAACACTTACGGTTGAATATGCAGCCAGTAATCTGAATTCTTATCCAAAATTCTGATATGTCGGTTGATTAGGAATGGCAGCACCAGGAATTCTGAAAGATCGACAATGCATTGCTAAATTAAATCTTATATACTTTTGTAAGATGAAACAGAAACACTATTTGTTAGAATAGTTTAACACACACCTATTCAAAAAAAGATAAACATATAATAAAATAATTAAAAAAATATTATAATAATTACTGTAAGAAGTTTCGAACTCATAATAGGCGAATGTATGTAACAGCTCAATATCTTTAAACAACTTCTTGGATTTAGTAAATCATTGTCGATACATTAATTAAGAGCTTGTTTTCTTCATGAAAGGAACTCCAAAGATGCTGAAATATAATAGTGCACTGCATGCAAATATTAATTAAGTGATACTGACAAACTGAAAGAACAGAACATTTAACCGCAAATGTTTTCTACAAGCTTTTACTGATTCAATGTTTCTTTTTTCAAAGTTTGCTAAAAAATCATGCTGAAATCAAAATTAGCCAATTGTAAGGGCATTTAATATTTCATCCATTTAAGTCATCTTTTTAATGTAGCGCCATATGATGAAATAACTGGAATTCCTTTGCCAACTGAAGTAATTTCCAATTTAATTTTAATAGTAATATAATAATTAATAATAAGATGCAGTCACACATACTGTTTGTCGAAAAGGCTGTTAAACAACTGATCTTTCACTGGAATATTCCTGTCAACCAAAAGGTGAAGGTGGTTGTGTCTCGTCAAGAGTCCGATATCTATGCAAATGAACAGACACATACATATTTTTGTCATCATACTTACAAAGTACATTTTCAACAATAATATTATTTCTTACAGTAGGGGCATGTGTATATTCTGTATTATTAAATAATTAAGTTTAAATTTAGGATATAATTGTTAACCATCAAATTCAATGTCTTCAACATGCAACTGCTTAAAATGTTACTTACCACAATGTAACTGTGCTCATGTATTTGTGAAATCCCATCATAATCACTGTCCAATAGATCTTTGTCAGTCATGTTCTCTATAAAATAAAAAGTAAATAAAATAGAATTTCAATACCGTTATGCACAAAACCTGCGACACATAATAACCGAGTCTTAGCAATGCATCCTCAATTTTGCAAAGGTTAATTCTAGAACCTAACCTTTATATATAATAATATCCATTTATTTTTTGTATATTAATCATGTAAATGAAATTAGAACTGAAATTAATTATAGCAGTTTTAACACGTTAACAAAACTAATAATGAGATGGTGTGTGAATTATAATGCTCCCTAAATGTATAATCAACTTAAAACTAATAACGTAACTTAGCTTTTAAGTTTATGATTATGATCAATCACAGAAGTTACATTTTACATTTGTTACAAATGAAGACAAGTCCGGTACGACATGGCGCGGGTACGATCTGGAACAGATTTTCTTTGACATAATTAACACAATAATTTAGGTGATTTAAGTGAATTCATACCTGCATCGATACCAGATGAGACGATTTCTCTTCCTGCCAAACAAATACTGTGTTTATCGTACCGATATCCGTAAAACTGCTCAAAAGATCGCTCCCGAATTCACCGTAACAACAATGTAATAATTCCGCGTAAAGGGGAGTAACTCTACTGCACAGGAATAGTGGTGTTGGAAATAAATAAATATATATTATTTCACGCGCATATACCTGATTCAAATGGTTAGAATTTATTAAAAAACACAATAATTGATTTATTAAAAGCTAAATTTCAAGTGAATCTGCCTTCTTTCTGCAAAATATTGGCCTTCGAATTTTTTACTTTCACTTTTGAGCAATGATTTTTTATTTTCCGGTCATGGCAAGGTCAGATACTGCTTATTTGGACATATCTCCTCCCACATATGCAAATTTTTCATTTGGATTACTTCTTTCATGCTCGTAGTGAAGCGTTAAAAACACCCCACATTTTTCGGTCAACTTTTTGCCTGAACACCGATTGCGCAATAATTTGCATAGCAGGTGCGTGGTTGTTGCTACAGATACCATATCGGCCACCAATTATTCTTGTTTCTCAATCTGGAACAAGATCTTCATGTACGACTTGGGAATTGACAATTACCTTTATTTTATTTCGCGTTGAAAGCCATCCAGTTTCTTGGCCAACCATTTCAAATATTCGCAACAAGTTTCGTCAATAAATGTTGGTTGTTATCTCAATCAATAGTTGTCATGTCGAACTTGTAACAAAGGGAAGTAACTTTGTTCAATTCAAATGTAAAATAAGATCAATTAAGGTCAAATATGCTGTTACATTTAGTGCTGTACACTATTATTTACATATTTTTAGTAAGTTTTAGTTATGATATGGCGATACCAATTTCGTATCAACTGGTTAAATATCAAACAATAAACTCCGCGCAGCGGGTAGCAGGCTTTTTCGGGCCCAAGCTTTTTCGGCCCAGTCAAAATAATCAGGTCGATTCGGCCCCAAACATATTCGGCCCAATTACAGTATTGACCAGGCATATTCGGCCTATTTTTAATTACACATTTTCTTTAATAAATTGATAACAGCGGTTTATGTTTGTCGGTTTGTTTGTTGAAGGTTGCTTTTGATTATAATTGATGAAAGGTGTTAATGATGGATATATTGAATACAATGACTAGCTAAGTTTGACAGTCAATTTATGTCCCTATAAAAGGTTGATAACATAATAAAGTAGCAAAATCCATAATGATTTGCAAATTATTATTTTATTTCATTGTCAGTTCAAATTTTGTGGACACACAGTTTTGTCTCAAGAATTAATTATTGTTTTATTTAAGATTATTTTAATATAATAATATCTAAGTATAAATGTGTATCCGGTGACACATCATACATGTATTTAACGGTCATTATAAAAAACCTGAAAGGTGATGTACAATAGCTTCAATTGATAATGAATGATGGGGTAGAAGTCAATAAACAACATCTTCTGCTTTGTGCTATATATCCACTATTTTATGCTAGAAGCTTTATAATTATTGTAAGCTTTAAATTGCTGAAATAAATGTTGTTGTATGTGTCTAAGAGTACCAAATTTGTTGGTCCAACGCCATACACATATAAACCTCCTAATAAAAATTACACTGGCTAGACTACAATAATCAGTTGTTTTCTGTTGTTTTATAAAATTTATACATGCAAAAAACTTGTGGAAAATTAATTGAAATAAAACAATGAGAGAGAGTGAGGGAGGACGGGAATAAAATGAATACTACTGGTACAAGTGTTGATAATAGTGATGTTTATCTTGCTCCATTAGGACATCAGAAATGTTTTCCTGTCATGTGTCTGTGACCTTGTGGTCTAGATTAAAGACTAGCTATGGTTGGTCTATGCGATAGAAATACTTTCTATTCCTTTTCAATAAATACCGATATTTATGGTTCTAAAAATGAAAAATATATGTTTTATTTAAAGTTAAAAGAATGTCACTTTTGTGGTTAAATTCTTCTTTTCTCATTAGGGGAAAAGAATTCAGGACAGCCTTTCAAAAACTGAAGACTCTTCCTGCAGTGTTTAATGGTATCCCATTAATATCATACATGAACTACCATTCTGATGAAGGAGCTGCCAAATATTTTGGAGAATGTGATGACCTTAAGAAAGACCCCAACGATTATTCACTTTCACTCCTGTTTACGCATTTGTTCTTTATATGCCAGGCAGCAGCATATCTGAAGCATTTGTTTGGATGTGGTGATGTAACAACATATTGATATGCAGTTATGTTTTCAAGACAAGATAATGTTGTTTTTAAAACAACAGTTGAAGGATTACACATTCAAATTTCCAGAGTAAGATTTGTTCTTACATCATCTGTTGCTGGAATCATCAGCCGCATGAGGTTTGATCTCCCGAGTGTGAAGAGGATAATACATGCAAGACCAGCTAGTAACCTGTCCCAGTACCTCCAGGATATAGGTCGAGAGCAGGTCGAAGAGTTCAAAACAGTACAGCAATACTACAATACAATGAGACTTTAAACCCATATATGTTTGTTCCATTGCATCATTATTTGAAAAGCTCGAGTCTGTTTCCTGGGTAGTTTTAGACCAGTACTTGTTGTGTCTGGGGGAGATCTAAAAAACAAACGCTTCCCCGTGACCTCCCAGTCGCAAGGTGGACACCATATCCACTACAACACAGCCTTGAAATTCTTATTAAGCTAGACTGACACAAGAAAGGGGTGTAATTGTAGCTCAAACATTACGTACCCTGCTGCCCTTGTTGTGTCTGTCCATTGCCTGATGTCCTGGTCTCACATCTCTGTCACTCGTGATTTCGAGTAGTTTTTTTCTTCTAGTACTGTTCATGGTGTGTTCCAGCATATCCCCAGCCTCACCCAGTAGCCGCAGTTTGGATGATGACGACATTGTAAGTCCCATGCGGTTGAATAGTGTTAGTGCCTGCACATAGTCAAATGTTGAAATGATCAACATATTTAGGACTGGGTAAGATTTCTTTTTACAGAACACACTTTATGACTTTAAGTGTTCATTTTGTTTTCATCTTAAACCCTAAGAATTCTAATTGGTTTATGCACAAGAAAGTGATAAATATGACTATGATAAACAATGCTTTCAATAACAGATAATAACAGTAATAGCCATTATTGAGTAAGGTTCCAAATGGCAAAACATACCATTTCCCATATCATGTTCTGAAATTTCCAAAAGAATTTTGAATTCAGATTGTTTTGAAAATATATAAAAGAAGTCCTGTTAAGTTTGAATAGCACTATTTTGGTCAGAATTTGCATTAAAACATAATTTGGACTACGTTTTCATAATACGTAAACAACAAATTTAGTTCCTAACTTCAAGGGTCATATTCCTTTAGTGGGACCAGACTAGGGCCACCGTTTCCTATATTATCGTAGCTGCAATGAGGCCCCATATAATTATACATTTCCACCAGCTTTCATTCTTTAAAATTAGTGTATGCTTACCCGGTATTTAACCCCAAAATAACTCCTTGTCTTTAAAAAATTGCTTTTGCCAACACTAGAGCTTAAGTGTGTTTTTTCCCACTATTTTAGGAATGGCGCTGGGTCTCTTAGTATTGCGAAAAATAGCATTGTTTTAACTAAAATTGGGAAACTAGTGTTGTTGATAATTTTTTGCTAAAAATACTTTAAAATGTATACTAAACGTGATTTCAATATTATATATTTACTTAGGTTCAACTTGTAGCACTGGATTGTTTATTAATTAAATGTTTAAACATATTTTTTTTATGTTTTTTTGTGTGGAAACTTTAAATTGGAAATTTTTAGGGTCCTATTTGGGAAAAAATCATTCCGAATGTGTTTCCCTACCGGACCCGAATTTGAATGGAAACAAGAGCTGTCACCATAGGATGACATATGCCCCCTATAAACGCTTTGATAGAAGTTATGAGCATTTTTCTAAACCTAAACGGGGACCCTAAATTTAAGGTCAAGGTCACAGAGGTCAAAATTTTTGTGTGTATGGAAAGGCCTTGTCCATATAAACATGCATACCAAATATGAAGGTTATATCTCAAGGGACAGAAGTTATGAGCATTTTTCGAAATCTAAACGCAAAGTGTGACGGACAGACGGACGGACTGACAGACAGACGGACAGTGCAATCACTATATGCCCTCCTTCGGGGGCATAAAAAATACTAAGCTTACTGCGTCATCCAAGTGCCCTTTAATGGATACAACTGTTGTGAGTCTGTGCCACGCTGACAACTTCTCATTCCTGGCATTCATGAGGATGGCATAGGCAGACACAATTGGGGCAATCTTATTGGCTGATGGGGTATTGCCCGCTATTGCCATCGTGCAGAACAGGTCAAGGACAAACGGAAGGCTAAAAGATAACAGCATGCATGTCAATTAACCCTTTACCCCTTAGATACATATTTTGACACATTTGTAGTTCCTTAGAAAGTTAAATTAAATAAAAGCCTTTTCTTACTAGATATAAGTTTTTAAGGCTTCATTTTCAACTTTTAGATACTGATGAGCAGCAAACAGCATAAAACCTGAACAGACTGCGCGTTACTTTGCTCTTTTTAAAACAAAACATATAAAAGGAAAAAAGAAACAGGAAGCAATAATAAATCAATTCACTGTCTTCTGACAGAGAAATAAATTGAAAAATAAAAATAATTTGTGTCTGTATTCATCACACAAAAGTGGAAATGATGACTCAATAAGAGAAAGTGGATAAGCGTTCTTTCTTATCAAAAACTTACAAAATACATGTGTATAGTGTAATGTTAACAAACATCATGGGGGACTTTGCAATATAGAAGTAAAAACCTTTTTAAAGAGGCCTATCAACAGCATTTACACTCTATCAAGATATTATTTTTAAGTTTAATGTTTAAATTATGAGAACCGAATCCACTTTGTTGAATGAAAATTTCCTAAGCAAAAGAAGGGTTGACTTAAAACTGATGAAGAAAAGTGTGCTTTTAATTTTAATTAATACAAATTTTACTATAGTTCTATACACTGGAAAAGTGCTCAGGGAACAAACTTTAAAGTTTATCCTATTTTTATTTTTATAGATTGCTTATTATATAAAGTATACTAAAAGGTAAGTCTTTTATACCTTTCTGATATTTCCTGTAATATTTCTGGAATAATGTTTTCACCATTTTGCAGCAACTGTGAAACACTTTTCTTTTTCAAAAGAATGCTGTTTAATGCAGCATCTCTTGATGCTAGTCCTCCACAGACATTGTTGATCTGTTCCAAGAATCTTGCTTGAACTCGTTTTGATAATGTCTACATAAAACCAAAAGGCAAAGTAACAAAAACAGTTTTATTTACATGTACTCTGTAAATTTTACAGAAAAGCTTTTGTTGTGGAACAGGAACAATTATCTGCTTTATTTCATAGCTGGTACTTGAAAGAATATGTACAAATTATCAGGGATTATTTTACCTTTCCTTTGAGGAATTAACACCAGTTCAAATCATTTGTAACAAGAGATGTGTTTTTCAGAATCACAATGCCCCCTACTGTGCTGCTTTGAAGCAATATATTTGACCTATGACCTTGACCTTTCACCACTCAAAATGTGCAGCTCCATAAGATACACAGGGCTTTCCTTTGACCCGAGCTCCCGGGTTTTGACGCTTGAAAATTAAAGAATACCCTAGTTTGACTCTTGAGAAAATTACGTCATGCGTCACATTTGACCCAGGGGAATGTACCGACTTGCGTCAAAGAGATCAAAAGTTATTAAGAGTAATCGATAATTGGCTTGGGGCGGAGTATCTTTTGGTAGACGCTAACCTATATCGCCCGTTTGAAGCACAAGTCCGCCCAGTAGGCGGAATTTTGCCCATTGAGAAATCTAATAATGACCAATTAAAACACTGCTGGTTCGATGACGCGTGTATCAACGTTCCATTATTTATCTGAGCGTTTGTTATCAGCTGTTTGCAGAAACGACATGTATTCAACCCACCAAAACAGAATGGACTCACCCGCGTCAGTTTTAATAATATCCAATATATAATTATAACATCCCTATCCACAATATTTTGAGAAATACTTCCACAATATGTCAGAATGTATTTCCAATGCTGAATACAGTGTACCCAACCCTGTTTTATTCCATGTTTGCTTTGTTCAAAGACGCGCGAAAGTTATGCTGGCATATGTACTGTCTACAAACTAAATTTACACGCTTTGCATCAGAGTTGCTAATAATAACCATAGAACTGGTATAACTGACCGTGTGGCAAAGTGACAAATTTGGATGCTGCATCTGCTAATTGATTACAACATAGGTGTAATAGTTGACCATTTGAGACGGCATAGAAAATCGGCGTGTTTGTCGCACGTCCTCAGTAAAGATGGCACATGAAATAATTAAATCCGGATTTGAGCCGTCCAGGGTCGATTTTGAGATGATAGGAAATCCAATTAGTTAGTTTAAGGAGGTATTTTGATGGTAAACGGCTGGCACTGACATGAGAAGTAACTGACGAAACATCTTTTTGTTTTGTTTTAAAACATCTTCGCTACTTTCCCAAAACCGTACCATTCTACGAACATTGCTATAGTTGTCCGCCAACTATAAATTATCTATTAGCAAAGTAAAGCACTGCAATATCATACTTAAAACAATATGTCAACCGAATTATATATTAATTGCGTATTTGCTAGGTTACTTATTACTGGCTTTCATTTTCTGCAGACAAACAAAACACATATTTTATTTCATTCGCAAACGACGTATCTCTACCCGATTTCGGATACGGTATGGTTCGTCGATTTTAATTTATTTCCAACGGTCTTTATAACATTTTTTATAGAATGACAAATACACATGCGGTGTTACGGATGGTCTGATTGATAAAATTTTGCATTGTACTCGCAAGAAATTGCACATAGAAAGAAAATAAAGAATAACAATAAGCAAGGGCTGGAGGGGCTTTGCCCTCTATTCCCTTTATCCTACGGTCTCTGAATCTCTGCTTAATTTTCCGTATTTCGAATTTGGGACAATTGACACCCCTGATATATATTACATGTATGTCACTACAAGTGCGAGTGTATTTTTCACAATGTTGGTCACAATGTATGTTTGCATTATCTCTTTCATTGACTGGAATATATTAAGAAATAAATGTTTAGATATTTGTAAATTTGTTGCTTTATATATATATATATATATATATATATATATATCTCAGTAATTCGCTTTAAGTACAAAAGATCATTGACTTTCCTGCGTTATTATTATGACTCATACAAATTTGATTTTGACTCTTGAAAATTTGGTCCCAAGAGTCATTGACTCTTGAGATTGGAGGTCTAAGGAAAGCCCTGAATTATTACACATGAACGCATGCATGCCAAATATCAAGTTGCTATCTTCAATATGGCAAAAGTTATGGGCAATGTTAAAGTTTTCGGACAGACGCACAGACTGACAGATAGTTCAACTGCTATATGCCATCCTACCGGGGGCATAAAAATAGCATTGTCCTACTGCTATTTTAAGCCCATGTTTTCATTCTACATGTACCTTAATTTAAAACAAAATAAAAAAACAAGAGATGTGTTCATCAGAAACACAATGCCCCCTATTGCGCCGCTTTGAAATAAAATTTCTATTTATCATTTGGCAAGTATAGAAATCATCTCCCTTTAAAGCTTATTACTTCCCTTGGATTTTGTCCAATCCAACCAGGGGGGGGGGTGTCTGTAGACAGTCAAAATGATCAAGTCAGACATCACTGACAACCAATGCTTGTGGTTTGTCAAAGAGATCATAGCCAGAGTTCATCATGTACCTATAGACATAAGTCCAGAGGTATGTAATGAACCTTACCATTCACAAATTAGTACAGTAAAGAAATGATAATTATATCATTTAAAAAACACCTTTGACAAATCATTCATTTGAGTTATAAATAATCAAAATAAAAAATCTGTACAGTAACTGTGAAAAGAAGTTAAATTCTTGGTAAGGAAATATATAATATGAGATTTATAATTATATAAATTACTTCCCTTGAAAATAATTGTCTCTAACAAATCTCTATTTTTAGTAGCAAATAATTAAAAGCCACTCTCTATTTTAAGTAGCAAATAATTAAAAGCCACTACCGTGACTGTAGATTCACCACTCAATGTGCAGCTCCATGAGATACACATGCATGCCAAATATCAAGTTGCTATGTTCAATATTGTATAATTATCTCCCTTTAAAGCTTATTACTTCCCTTTGATTTGTATTTTTTACCTTAGACCTTGAAGGATGACCTTGACTTTGACCTTTTACCACGATTTGTTTGTCAGAAACACAATGCCGCCTACTGCGCCACTTTGATTTATTTAAAAAAAAAAATTGGCAGGTCAGATAATTATGTCCATTTAAAGCTTATTACTTCCCTTGGATTTGTTTTTTCAATCCCTAGACCTGGAAGGCTGATGTTCACCTTGAAATTTTACCACTCAAAATGTGCAGCTCCATGAGATACACATGCATGCCAAATATCAAGCTGCTATCTTCAATATTTAAAAAGTAATGGCCAATGTTAAAGTTTTTTTTTCGGACGGCCGGACAGACTGACATACTGACTGACGGACAGTTCAACTGCTATATGCCACCCTACCGGGGGCATAACAATATGCCCAGTGACTTTGAAACAAAACAAAATAATACTTAATACAATAATACTGAAAGAATTTGTATTCATTTTCATACATGTAACTTACATTTTTAATACCAGCATTATTGGATAAGTAGCTTTGATTTAATGCCATGAGTGGAATGAATATTAAGCCTCACATGATAAAGTTCATCCCTATCCAATACTAATTTTTTATTCATTTTAAATCATGATCTCATAAATCCTGAGGACTTTTGTTAAGGGTTTGCCACAAAGTTCCAATACTGCATTCCAGGATGTTTAAAAACTTTCAATATTCAACACTTCCAAGTGGCAGCTCAGTAAGTTCATGGGCACACATTATCAAGGGCGTGCCACAGGGCTCTATACTCGGTCCTCTCCTATTTAATGTCTTTATAAATGATATATTTTACTTCATTCATAAGGGTACACTCTATAACTATGCTGACGACAACACATTATCGTACTGTACCTCAAATTTTGATGAGTTAGTAAATGTTCTACAAGAAGAGAGCAATATTCTAATAGACTGGTTTACTTTTAATTGTATGCAAGCCAATCTCGACAAGTTTCAAGCAATCGCTGTAGGAAAAAGAACTTCTTCAAGAAATCCCTCTTTTGATATAAGAAATGCTAACATAAAATGTGATGATGTAGTCAAACTCCTTGGTATAAACCTGGACTCCAACTTAAATTTTAATATTCATATTAGTAGTATATGCAGTAATGCAGCTCAGCAACTTAATATCTTGAAGAGAATAGGGAAAAACCTCTGTCGCTTAAGTAGACTGACCATTTTTCATTAATTTATTTTATCAAATTTTAGTTTTTGCCCTTTAACTTGGCATTTCTGCGGTAAAAGTAATACAGATAAAATTGAAAAAATACAGGAAAGAGCACTCCGTTTTGTATATGATGATTATTGTAGTTCATATGATCAATTACTTAGTAAAGCAAATCTACCTAGCCTGTATATCAGAAGAATCAGATCTATGGCACTTGAAACTTTCAAAATTATAAATAACATGGCACCACCTGTTTTAAATGACTTAGTGTTTAAACGTGACTCTTGTTACCATTTCAGGTACACCAACTTATTAGAGATTCCCCAGGTTAAGTCATCAAAGTACGGTAGTAGCAGTTTCCGGTATGCGGCTCCAGTTCTGTGGAATTCCTTTCCAGAAAGCTTCAGAAAAGCGAGCAATTTTAATCAATTTAAGAGCTTAATTGTGCACTGGAATGGTAAAGAATGTAAATGCTCAGCATGCAATGTCACATAGGCTCGCATAGCTGGCACACAGATCTGGAGCGGCATGCCACACTGCTTCCTTTGTTTTGTTCTTAGGCTGCTTGTGCTGTCCTTATTTCTGCTTTTGTATTTTATTTTTGCTTTTGTACTTTATGTTGCTTTAATATATTAGTTTGCCTGTGCCTGCTCATAGTTGTGTTGCTCATAGTTGTGTTGCTTTTCGCTATGTTACTAGTTTTATTGTGAGAAAGCTGCTGATCAGTTCACCTCAAATCTGATTTGAGATGATATTCGTTCTTAGATAAGTTTTATCCGGTCGCACTTTTGTGTTTTTTTTTGTGTTCAGTTTTTTATTTCCTTTTCTCTTATTGCAGTTTTTAGTCCTATCCACAGGAATAGATCAGCAGCTTCCTACACAGCTTTTAAACTCTCATATTGTTTTATTTGTGGTTGCAAATGTACGTTTATTTTTGCTTTATATTGCCTTTGGTTTCCATCGATGCTTTATTACTACCTGGTCATTATAAATAACTTCTTGCACTGACTCTGCTGCTGGTCCAGCTAATCTACATCCTTACATTGATTTGTTTGTTTTAAACATATTTTACCCCGTGCGTGCCACGATGATGATAATATCATGCCTTAAATTGCCCCTCCTAGTGCAATACCAGCAGGAAAGTAAGGAATATGTCTACCGTAGTTTAATATGTGTTGTATGCCTTAAATTGTATCGACTGTTTGTGTATCTGTATTTCTTATAATTATGTATTTGTATTTTAATACCCTAGTAATTGTCTTTCTTTTAACTAGCTTCTTTACTCTTGTTTTACTGTTTACATTTGTTGTATAGTGGGTTCAAAAGCTTCACAGCTTATGTTATTTGTTATTGTCTTGCCGACTCAAAATAAAATTTATTTGATTTTATTTGGAAAATACACAACATTAAGCTCAATTTATAACATATTTATTTATCAGATAAAATGGTACAAATTATAAATGATGAAGCAAATTATTATCAGTACAAACCTTATTATTGGCGACAATATCAACTATTTCGTCCACTATTCCACAATTTCCAGTGCTCCCACTTATATCATGCAAATGCTGCTTGATAATGTCCACAGCAGTGTTTGTAAGAATTGCATGACTGTCTTGTGGTTTAATAGCAGTGTTACTAAAAACTGTTGTGTAGTCATGATCTGATCCAATGGCTGTGTCCTTACAGTCATGATCACTTTTGAGTACAGCATGACCACCACTTACCGGTACTTCAACTACTTCTGGAGAGTCCTTACAAATAGAAGTACCGGGTCTGGCCGTGTCAACAAGTGAGCGCCTTGCAGTTGTTTGACTAGGAGAATGTTTACTATGCTTCACAGTTGCAGATACTTTGGGGGTTGTGGGCGAGACTATGCCACGCTTAACTCGAGTCGAGTCTGGTAATTGTATGCCATCACTCAAAACAAGCTCAAGTTTTTGAACAATTTCATAAGCAGATTGAATTTTCCCGTCACACGCTCTACAAACACCTAGTTCAATTTGTGCCTCTTTATTTGCTGTTACAAAATCCATAAATGGATGACCTAATAAATAAGAAATTTTTTTATTATAATACGATTCCTTTTTTCCGGTTAAACTAAAAACTCTTTTATTTTCACAAAGGAAACAATTCTCAGGCACTTTCTTCATTGTCGTATATTGGACGAGTTGTAACAAAGGGGAGTAACTTTTCTCAATTTGAATGTCGTAAAGTAAACACATACAAATAAAGAAAAGACTTAGATCTATATTATTTTTCGTGGTTTACGCTTTATTTACAATCTTTCACTTTGCATTTTTCGCTGATCATATTTCTTTATCCAAATCGCGAGCAAATTGATATCAACCAGATTTTATTAAACAATTTTGCGACATCCACGTAAGCCGACCAGATTTAGTAATCAGTTTTCGCGAGATATTGTGTCAACAACTATAGAGATTTTTGACAACTTTAACGTTCAAGCATTGTCTCCAAGAAATATTTTACATAAATATGACACCGTTTTCGATCATTGTTCCACTGTTTTTAATTGAGATACTTTCACTTCGTCTTGTTTGTCCAAAAACCATCAAAGGAACTGTGAACAGTTACCAAGCCAGGCAAGAAAAGGGCCTCTACCTATCCTCGTTTTGTTTTCATGGTTTGTATTCAATGATCTTTTAATTCATGGTGGATTTGTGGTTTGAAGTTTATGAAGTCTTTCTGCCTATGAGGATGCATTATGTGACGACCTGGGTTTCCTAGGTTAGAATCATGTGTACCAACCACTGCGCTAAGTGGACATCCATCATTAGCTTTATTTTTACATCATTAATGTAAATCAGATAGGGAAATCGTACATAATGCTGGCCTGAAACCTAGTCCATATAATTGACTCCCATACCCTTTGATAATTTTTGCTGTGATTGCACTGGGAGTCCATATGCATCCTTTCATAAACACAACCGCAGTTCTCTGCAGATGATCAGTGTGCATCACTAAACATACATTGTTTGTTACCAATTAAGGAAAGCAATGAATAAACTTTAAAAACACTTTATAATATATTGACCTGAATGTCAACCTGCAGACGTTATCCTTTGCATGCACCCTAAAAATAACACTATTTATAAAAATAACACTATTTATAACAGTGCTCCAGCTAGGCCTAAATTGAAGGGCGCCCCGCCCTGCCCTCCCGAACCTCCGCCCTGCCCATCCTAGGGCCCCCTCCCCCCCTGCCCTTAAAATTTTTTATTTTTTTTTTTACATAATGATGATTGATAAATCTCTTATTACAATACATTGTAATTAATGCATTCCTCATTGTAGACATTATTAGAATTGTTTAATAATAATGGGAATAATATATTATAACAATTCCAGAAACGCCTGCGCGCTCGAAAGTGCCCTTTTGACAAAATACTGTGCGTCCAAAGTGCCCTTTTGACAAAAAATCCCCCCTGCCCTTTTGAAATCCTAGCTGGAGCACTGTATTATAAAGTCTATTCTTGTGGACCTTTTTATGACATTTGGAACAGTGTAAATATTCGAAAATCATTATCAAATTAGGCTACATTACAAGAACAATGTGCAAAATATTGGTTTACTGCCAGTGATTTTTTTTGCCTCAAATTACGGCCTCTTACTTGCTGTTTGCCAATGATAACAAGTAAAAAAAATCCCCAAAGCTGACCAAAATTTACCCTAAAACGATGCCCAACTTTTCCTATAACTTAAAAAATGGTTTATTGAGTTTATTATAAAGCAATTTAATTCCCCAACACTTGTACATTTAAGAAAGCATTTAAACATGCACTAACAAACAATTGGTATATATACTGTTATTTATTGTTAAATATTATATTAATGTTTATTTTTTCCCAATTTCATGGTCTATCAAGCTTTTTTTGCCTCTCAAAAAGGCACAGGCTGTAAAATATAAAGCGAAAAAAAATCACTGATGGCAACCTAATCGATAGCGACACTTTAAGTTGGTAACATTCCAACAGTTTTACATGATGGTGGCAAGAGACGGAAGAGAGTAGGAATGAAAAACAAAGTAAATAAAAAGCAATTATTTTGTGCTTTAATGGTACAATTTGCATGGGTTTGTGGTTAAGACGGGTAAACATTGATAAGTTTTTGCATTTTCAGTGCTCCTTAGACCTTGCATTGGTGATAAAATTGTGCACCTTTGGAAAATAGTCGGTGTTTTTCAACTCTAACAACCCTTTGGGTTAAAAAGCTGAGAGTTTTATTATTGCAACTAGCCTTAGATCAATGACCTCTGGTACACTACTGTCACTAGCTTATTTCTTTCTTCTTGAATTCTATGAGCTTTTATGAGTACACTGGACATACGTACAGCTCATAATTATTATAGCTGGTTATGGGGCAGGTTCCCTTTGGATTGAGAAACATCACAGTGTTTTTACTAAAATTGGGAAATCAGTGTTGTTGTTTTGCTAAAAATTCTACAAAATTGAAACTTAAAGTGTTTTCAGTATTATATTCACTAAGGTTGAACTTACATATATGGATTGGAGATGACGAAAATGTTGAGATCAAAAAAAAAAGAATAGATTATTGTACCTTAACTAAATTGTAAATCTAAGACTACTAAGACTATTTAAGATACTTTAAACAGTGTAGTTCATTAACAGTAGATTCTATAAATTAAACCATTTGAAGCTCTTTGTATGTTTATTAGAGTTTTGCTCTGGGTATAACGGGCTAAATACATGTGCCTTAAGTTTAATCCCAGATTTGCAATCTGCTGACTGTTTCAACTGGCATGGAATTTTTCATTTCTAAGCGGAATGTGTTGTCCCTGATTAGCCTGTGCAAACTGAGCTAGGCTCATTATATCCCTTAAAAAAATGCATTTCCCTTTTCAGGAGATGGGGCTCTGCTGTACACTTTCAACACCACTGTACGAACCTCTGCACACTTTTACATGTTTCTGAAGGAGGATTGGGAAAACATTCTTCCAGACACAGACTGTGTATCACGGTTTCAACAAGCTAGATCAGTCTGTAGGAGACTTTTGTTTTTGTTTTATATTCATAAATATGCGTCCTTCTTGGTTTCATCTGGAATTGTTAAGTTGATACTTTTTATCCCCACGCTTTTTGAAAAAAAGGTGGGGATATTGTGGGTATCTCCGCCGTCTGTCCGTCTGTCTGTCTGTCCGTCCGTCCTGGCCACTATCTCCTCCTACACTAAAAGCACTAGAACCTTGAAACTTACACACATGGTAGCTATGAGCATATGTGCGACCCTGCACTATTTGGAATTTTGATCTGACCCCTGGGTCAAAAGTTATAGCGGTTGGGGTGGGGCCGCGTCAGAAATTATCACTCATTTTTTTAGGTTATTTTACATTTACTTCTTTATTTCTACACCGATTCACTTCAAATTGATACTGGACCTCTCTTATGACAATACGGTCAATCTCAACCATGCATGGCCCCATTCCCAACCCTGGGGCGCCCCGCCCACATAGGCCACACCCACCAAAAATTTCCATTTACTATAATTTTTTCATTTCTACACGGATTCACTTCAAATTGATACTGAACTTTTGTTATGACATTAGGGTCAATCTCAACTATGCATGGCCCCAATCCCAACCCTGGGGCGCCCGCCCACATAGGCCACACCCACCAAAAAATTCCATTTACTATAATTTTTTCATTTCTACACGGATTCACTTCAAATTGATACTGAACTTCTCGTATGACATTAGGGTCAATCTCAACTATGCATGGCCCCATAACCAACCCTGGGGCCCCGCCCACATAGACCACACCCACCCAAAATTGCCTTTACTATAATTTCTTTATTTCTACACCAATTCACTTCAAATTGATATTGAACTTCTCTTATGACAATACAGTCAATCTCAACTATGCATGGCCCCATTACCAACCCTGGGGCGCCCCGCCCACATAGACCACACCCACCCAAAATTGCCTTTTACTATAATTTCTTCATTTCTACACCGATTCACTTCAAATTGATACTGAACTTCTCTTATGACAATACGGTCAATCTCAACTATGCATGGCCCCATTACCAACAATACGGTCAATCTCAACTATGCATGGCCCCATTACCAACCCTGGGGCCCCGCCCACATAGACCACACCCACCCAAAATTGCCTTTTACTATAATTTCTTCTTTTCTACACCGATTCACTTCAAATTGATACTGAACTTCTCTTATGACAATACGGTCAATCTCAGCTATGCATGGCCCCATTACCAACCCTGGGGCACACCTAGGTCAAACATTCGGCGTGGGGATACGCGTCGGCCTCTGCCGCGCCATTTCTAGTTATTTTCTGAATTGAAAGTTGCATTAAATAAAGTTGAAAGTTTGTTTCCCTTTTCATTAACATTTATCAAAGAGACCTGTCCATTTGCTTAAATTTTTATTTTTAATTATAAAGCAAAACTTTAGGTTAACATTACATTGAAAATTGTAACATCACTCTTTACTGATACACAAGTTCAAAATTAGGAAATTAGATCTTTAAAAACTGTGAGTGGTATTACCACTGGCTCTTTTCAGGAATTACAATCAAAATAGGAAAAAATCGAAAATTGAAATAAATATCTGTGTGCCCCTTTCAGATGAGGTTACATCTTCTTTCGGCAATCAAACTGTCACAAACTTTGCCACTCCTCGGGTGTGGTATATAGTGTTTGCAGACGCACACACCTGCCAGGAGTACCCACTCTCCGACCTGGATGATGATAAACTGAACTACCTGTACTATGACATACAGCTGCTCAACCCTGATGCCTTGGGAAATGCCAAAGAACATTTTAGCGATGAGGAAACAGGTACTGTAGTGCTGCTTGTCAAATTTTTGGCTCCATTTAGAATCTCCAAAAGTGTGTTTTTCTCAAATGACAGCCTGGAATTTCTAATTGAATATTTAAAAAAAAATATTATTTTTAATTAACACATTTAAATATATATAAGATAAACCTTAGTTAATATAATATTTAAATTGCTTGTATAAACCAATTTCCAATTTAAGTCAAAACAATGCAATTTTTCCCAATTAAAAAGGCCCCAGTCCCTTTCCCAAGTTAGTGAAAAAAAACTTAAGTGTTAAATGGACTTGTTTACAGTTTAGCAAAATGAATATTGTCAAAAAAATGTTACAAATTCAAAGAAGAATGTATACATTATGTTTAACCCTTTCCCCATAAGAAGTAAAGTGAAAATGGCTTTTGCAACCAGCATAAAACCAGAACAGCCTGCGAGTAACTCTCAGTCTGTTCAGCTTTTATACTGTTTGCTGCTCGTCAGTATCTATGGGTTGGAAATGAAGCCTTAAAAACTTGAATCTAGTAAGAAAGGTTTTAAATTAGATATAACTTTAGAAGGGACTAGAAATGCATGAAAATACGTATCTAAGTGGCAAAGGGTTAATTACGTATTTAAATGGTAACGGGTTAAATACTTATCTAAGTGGTGATGGGTTAAATACCTATCTAAGTTGCAAAGGGTTAACCCTTTGCATGCTGGGAAATTTGTCGTCTGCTTAAATGTCGTCGGCTGAATTTCTAAAATTAGCATTTTCTTCGATTTTTTTCGAAGAATACTATCAGAATAGCAAACAGTTTGGATCCTGATGAGACGCCACATTATGTGGCGTCTCATCTGGATCCAAACTGTTTGCAAAGGCCTTCAAAATTCGGTTCCAGCACTGAAATATGTTAAATATGTATCTAAGTGGTAATGGGTTAAATACATATCTAAGTGGTAAAGGGTTAAATACGCATCTAAGTTGTAAAGGATTAAATATGTATCTAAGTGGTAAAGGGTTAAATACGTATCTAAGTGGCAAAGGATTAAATGTGTATCGAAGGGGTAAAGGGTTAAATATGCATCTAAATGGTAAAGGGTTAAACAAGGGACATAACTCCTCACTGAGAAAAGTGTTAACATTGTTGGCTGATTAATGGATAATCATCCATCAAAATAGGCAAAATTACAAAGCATTAACTGGTTTAACACTTTCCCTAAATAATTTGGAAAATCTGCATTTTACAACCAAAACGCTTGTACTATGGTATTTAAAAGTACAGAATGCGTGGTGCAATTGTAGCGAACTAGCTTTTGGTTGCAGAAGTGCAATGTGTTTATGCTGTGAAAGGCATTAAATTGTAATCAACCAAGGTTATAATAATCGGGGTTCACAATTGAACGTTAATGGATATAAACAAACTGGAATGTGGTGCCTTTCTTCAGATAGCTTTTTAAAACTTTTTTTAATGAATTACAATGAATTACAACATGTGCATAAGAGACAGTTTTTAGCTCCACTGGCCAGAGGCCAGCCGGGCTTATGTCATGGTCCTGTGTCCGCCGTGCGTGCATGCGTCCATGCGTGCGTCCGTGCGTTAACTTTTTTTAAAAACATCTTCTCCTAAACTACAAGTCCAATTCTGATAAAACTTCTCACAAATGTTCCTGGGGTGAACCTCTTTCAAATTTGTTCAAATTATGCCCCTTGGGTCAAATTTGACCCCGCCCCGGTGTTCAATAAATTGAACATATGCTTATATAAAGCCTTTTTTGTGCAAACTTTAAAAATCTTATTGTCCATAATCATTGGACCTAGTGCTACCACATTTGGCATGTAGTGACATTTAATAGTTCTCTACTTATGTTCATCATGAGCAATTTCTCCTTTTTGAAACCGGAAATCCTGTTTTCAAAATGAAAACAAACTCTTCAGAAGGAGTTATGATCTATTGGAATGTCAGATGGAAAAAGTAAAGGAAAGTTAGGTCAAGCTAATTGTTTGTCATGATATCTCTTAAAACCTCACGCCATATGCAAGTAGTGTTGCCATGATCGCAACATCTTGATGAATTATAATTCAATATTTTGTCTCATAAACATTTACTTTGTTTAACAAACAACCCCTACAAAGTTATCATTCCTACTGCCTTTCGGCACCTCATGAACCTGAAAAACTCGTAACTTTATGTTTCCTCAGACAAATGTACAATAAACAATTTCTTCACCACGTTAACAATCCTGCTACACTCACTAATGCCTCAAAAATTAAGTAAAGTTCAGGTGATCTACGTCATTAGGTATTTTGCATATGTCATGAACGATATAAGTAATAGAAACTTTAAAACCTACAAACACTTTTTGAAATTTTGGAAAAAGATTCATGATTGAATGAAGGAACTTTCATTAATCTTGTAGAACATGCATAGATTTGATCTTCAGCATCTAAAAATATGTGAAATAGAAAGAACGACAATATCTTTTGGAGAGATAAATGTACCTACGTTATAAGCAAAGGACCAATGCGACAATTCCCGGGCTTTTAAGTCTGTTTAGTTAACACCGTAGTAACGTTTTCCATATATAAAAATGCTCACCCTTCCAACTTTAAGCGCCCAGTGGGACGAGGGATAGAAAGAGAAAGTCACATGCTTAAGTACATTTCAACCCATGCGCATTGCACGCTTTTTTCGCATAAAAAAACAGTGGAGCGATACAGGGCCATCACGGCCCTCTTGTTTATACTGCTTAGGGTGATGCAAAATACATCAGAATTAGTTTATTGTCCCCTACCGGTTTCACCGGAGGGGACTTATGGTTTATACTCCGTCAGTCAGTCAGTCTGTGAGTCAGTCTGTCTGTCACACTTTTCTGGATCCTGCGATAACTTTAAAAGTTCTTAATAATTTAATGAAACTCGCAACATGGATAGATGGCAATATGGACATAATGCACGTCATTTCATTTTGTTCCTACGTCAAAAATTGTGGTTGCTATGGCAACCAAAAAAAAATTCTGAAAATGGTGGAATTTCTGACAATGGTGGAGCCGGTAGGGGACCATATTGCTTGACAATAGCCTTGTTGGATAAGCCTGTATTCATGGCCAATAATTCAATAAGTAACTTGAAGGTCGCCGTGGTGTTATGGATATGGTGTCCGCCTAGCGACCAGGAGGTCACGGGTTCGATCCCCGCTGTGGGAGGCTGGGAGCGTTCTTTCGATCTCCCATATAGACACCAAGTACTGGTTCTAGGCCCAGGAAACGGACTCGAGAGCATTTCAAATAAGTAGGAATTACTTTCTATGCAATCGAGCTAAAATAAATAGGTTTAAACTAATAAGTAACTCATTCAAGTACACAGGCTGCAAGCAACGTGAAATATTGGCACCTTTTTCAGACGTATTTAATTATTTATTCTTTAATCTTAAGATATCGGCACAAACTGCAAGTAAAACTTCTTTTTTGCACTAAAGATCTTTACAAAGGTATTTATGTAAGATATTTGCAAAAATAAAGTTCTTTACAGTGTGTTTACATATTGTCCAATCCATGTGTAAACCCCTGTGAATCCTGTTTATCCTGCACCATGGTAGCATAAAAAATGTAGTCAATTTATGAAAACAAACTTTGAAAAAATCATGGTGAGTATTTTGAAGGTTTTCCTCCATGTCCCAGGTTTGTTGCCTTTCTACCAGCTGCTGTCCCTGGCATACTTACATTATAACAGGCCAACATTTTACAAAACCAGGATCTCAAATGTTTCCATTTCTTCCATTTCCAGGCCCCTGTGCAGACACTTCCGTTCCTTCCAGGGATGTTGCTGTTCCACCATTTACTGGTCCTGGTCTACTTTGTCCTAGGCTTTATCTGCACGCCACGTATCGTTGAGCCCCTCAGTAGTTGGGGACCACTGAATGCATGTGCATAAAGTGTTGTATCTGGTAAGCCTGCGCAGTCCAGACAGGCTAATAAAGGAACATGGATGACACTTTCCTTCTTAACTGGATTTTCGTTTGAATAAATATGCGCAGGCTAGTGTGGGACGACACTTTCTGCACATGCATTAAGGCCAGTTGTCCCAGAACTAGGTTCAAGTAGCTTTCACTACTTTGCTTTAGCATGACAAGGATTTCGAAGGTTTCTTCCATTTCTAGGATTATTGCGGTTTTACTAGGTACTGGCTCTGGCCTACTTTGTCCTGGGCTGTATCTGCGTCCCCCGTCTTGTTGAGCCCTTCAGTAGTGGGTGACTGCTAAATGCCTCCTTCATTGGTTGAGAGCTCCAGATAAGGTTTTGTGAAATTCTTAAATTACTACCAGATTTTAAAAAAGAATTCTTAACTCTGAAATTTTATTCTTAACGTTACTACTAAGTTTTGGAAAATAATTCTTATTTTTTCTAAATGACCTAAAAATAATTTATAATGGTTATTTTCATGCAAAAAAAATCAAAATAAACATACTAGCAACTTTATTTATACGAGTTCAACAGTGTCTTTTCAGTATTGTACACTTTTATTTTTCAAAAACCTTCAAATGCCCAAACTGTGCTTAGATTGCATGCCTTAGATGAATTTTTACATATTTCACAAGTAAAACTGGTCTCCCCTTCAAACTTTTCAACAATTAGCCACGGGACTTGTCCCTTCCACTCGTTCAATGTTTTTTTTTGTGTTTAAGTTTGGACCCGTCGTGTCGCGTTTTTGTTTAGCTTTTCCGACTGTGTCAGCAACTGAACATACAACATCGTATAAGATCTTTTCTATAATGTCTTTCTAAACATTTAACTTCCGCTCACTTTGCGTACAATATGTTAAAAGCGTGTTTTTGGACGCTTTGCAGTTTTTTAGGACGTTCTCTGGGCGCCGCCATTGTTTTTTTACAGATAGACTGTATACGCCGCTTTTATTGGAAAAAATGCGCTTTGTTAAACAAACCCGATAACCATTCTATATAAGCACCGCAAAGATCTTTAATACGCGCAAAGAACTCAATAAAAATCGATACGAACCGATGTAAAAATAATATTCGTAACCTGATTTTGTAATTCTTAATGGTACGACAAGATTTTAAAATAAATACGTAACGGACTTGGAAATAATTCGTTATTACAAAAATACGACCCTTATCTGGAGCTCTGGACGTTTGTTTGTTCCAGGTTTGTTGAGGTTCTGCCAGCTTCTGGCTCTGGCCTACTTTGTTCTGGGATGTATCTGCGTCCCCCATCACGTTGAGCCCTTCATTAGTGGTCGGGGGACTGCTAAATGGCTCCTCCTCCTTCAGTGGTTAACTGACGTTTGTTTGTTCCAGGTTTGTTGAGGTTCTACCAGCTTCTGGCTCTGGCCTACTTTGTCCTGGGCTGTATCTGCGTGCCCCGTCTCGTTGAACCTTTCAGTAGCGGGGGACCCATGCAGCTTGTGATCCAGCTGCTCAGTGTCAGTACAGGGCTACAGGCGGTCGGCGCCTTCATCATGATGATGCACCTGAGAAAGTGAGCCTTTTGATTTTTATGCCCCCAAAGGAGTGCATATTGTGATCGCACCGTCCGTCTGTCAGTCCGTCCGTCCGTCTGTCTGTCCGTCACACTTTGCATTGAGGTTTCGAAAAATGATCATAACTTCTATGTCACTTCAGATGTAACATTCATATTTGGTATGCATGTATATATGGACAAGGCCTTTCAATACGCACACAAATTTTGACCCCCTTGACCTTGAACTAAGGGTCCATGTTTAGGTTTCGAAAAATGCGTTAAGGTTTCGAAAAATACTCATAACTGCTATCAAAGCATTTATCGGGGGCATATGTCATCCTATGGAGACAGTTCTTGTTTTGCTTTGCTGTAAATTATTGTTTGATTCAGTGTCAAATCATATTATCATTTCATGAGTGATCATATTTAAAATTGTTTTTAGAAGCAGAGGCACAGGGGTATTGAGTAACGCTGGCTACATATGGCATTAGACCCATTTTTCATGACGAGGGGCATATGCATTATTATTTTTGTGTGTTTTGTAAGAATTTATATCAGTTAAGTTGTTGCCACAAGTCACATTGCATGAGAGGCTGCATGTGTGATGCTACACGGCAAAACCAAGGAGACTAATAAGACTCGATTCTCCTGTTACACATTATTGGTCTTATGCCCTTTGTAAAGCCGACCCATTCCAAAACAGAAATTGTAAAAGTTCCCTATTTGGCTGGGAGAACAAATCCCTATTTTTTATGCCCCCGGATCGAAAGATCAGGGGTATATTGTTTTTGGCCTGTCTATCATTGTATGTGTGTGTGTGTGTCCCAAAACTTTAACCTTTTTCATAACTTTTTCAATATTGAACATAGCAACTTGATATTTGGCATGCATGTGTATCTCATGGAGCTGCACATTTTGAGTGGTGAAAGGTCAAGGTCATCCTTCAAGGTCAAAGGTAAAAAAAAAAATTAAAAAAAACTTTAACCGTCTTCATAACTTTTGCAATTTTGAACGTAGCAACTTGATATTTGGCATGCTTGTGTATCTCATGGAGCTGCACATTTTGAGTGGTGAAAGGTCAAGGTCATCCGTCAAGGTCAAAGGTCGAAAAAAAAATCAAAGCGGCGCATTAGGGGTCATTGTGTTTCTGACAAACACATCTCTTGTTTATTTATTTTTTTAAGTGTATTATGATTATTTTATCTAAAATATATAAAAACTTAAATATCTTAGCTTTTCAATTTTTAATATCTCCCTTTAACTAATTTTACAATAATATTATAATTTGAACACTGAAGTATTCACTGTAAAATGAATAGATGAGTTTAAGGAAAAATACAGTGATCAAGAACAGTAACTGTTTATAGTCTTCTTTTTTAATTACCTCCCTTTCTCTCATTTCCATACATGTTATTCTCTGCAGCATAACTCCAACACTATATAACTAATTGATCCTTGAAATATAAATAGATGGCACAAGTTCCATGTTTTACAAATATTATTCTACTCTCTTAAACAAATGTCATACAAGCAAACACATTTCGGCGGGGATTTGGCACTACTGTGACAAGCTCTTTTTTCAATTACATCAAACAAATTATAACTAGAATTCATATGATTTTGTTCTTCTAATTTGTGGATTCTGAAGAATTATGATCACTTGTTTCTTTTCAAAATCAGTGGACTTTTCGTGCCAAAAAATACAATACAAAAATTGCATTTGTCCCAAAAAGGCCAAGAAAAGGCCTGAAAAGAAAAACTCTCAATACTTCTAAAGATAATAGGCAAAACTTCAGAACATAGCCATGAATTTCCTATTTCCATTTTTAAAAGAGTCGTTGTGTTTCCTGTTTCAGATATTCCAGGGATGGAATTGGATCACCAATGTTTGAAATGCTCTCCGAATGTAAGTTATGTTGGTGGAATATTAGAGTTTTAGATAAGAATTTATGCTTGAATTATACCCTCTGCAAAGAATAAGAAGTGCTTGCTCTTGATCCATACTGAATGTTTTCCCACTTCAGAGATTTTTTTGCCCACTTAGGAAAAGTACTGTTACCAGCCCGATTGGGAAAAATTTGCAGGAAAACCCCTTAAATTGGGAAAATTTGTGTCTATACATTGGGAAATTGGTGTATTTTAAACTTTGCCCTCAAATACTTTAAAATTGATGACGAAGTGTTGGCAAGTTATCAATATTATTTACTTAGGTTCAAGCCATAGAGCTGCATGGAGAAACTAACTAAATGTTGCATTTTATTGATAAAAAAGAACCAAAAAAACAACAACATTCAATTGAGAATTTTTTGGACAGAAATTGGAAAATTCTTATTTTTTTCCAATTGGGGAATTGCAGTTTTCTGGTACTTTATAAAGAAGGAAACAAATTGCTGAAATTACTTGGCAGAAGCCATCAGCATGATGAGATAGATTGTCTTGGCAGAAGCCATCAGCATGATGAGATAGATTGTCTTGCACAAGAAATATGTATCTGGGTCCAAGCTCTTAGTCTAAATTCAAGGACAAAGGTCAACTTTGGGTATTTTCATTTACCTTCAAAAAGTGATCTGCATGATAAAAAAGTGTGTGGCAAATAGGAAGCAGATTTCCTGGACCAAGGTAAAGGTCATAATTCAAGATCAAATGTCAAATGAAGGAAATAAATATTTAACCCTTTACCACTTAGATATGTATTTTGACGTATTTGTAGTCTTAGCAAGTTAAATTGAATTAAAAACCTTTCTTACTGGATTCAAGTGTTAAACACTTCATTCCAACCCTAAAATACTGATGAGCAGCAAACAGCATAAAAACTGAACAGACTGCAAGTTAATCGCAGGCTGTTCTGGTTTTATGCTGTTTGCACATAGCCTCACTTTGCTTCTGAGTGTGAAAGGGTTAACACTGTATCTAGAGCATAGCTTTGTCCTGCATAAATGGATTTAAGGATTACAAGGTAAAAGTTATCAGCATTATGAGACAGAGTGTCAGAGGACAAGAACCAGGTCACTAGGTCTAAGGTCAGCGTCACAAGTCAAGGTCAACGTTCAAAATATAGTCTTGAGCAAATTTAAGATTTTGACAAACATTTTTATTCGTTAGAAGCATACTGAATATACCTTCACTTTAACTCCACTAAGTCCCTCAGTCAAAGTTCAAGGTCATAATTTTAGGTCTAAGGTTAAAAAACAGAACACAATTAATAGTTTGTCCAATTTATACCTGCATACATTTTTTGTTTCTGACAGACATATCTTTGTGACAATCAGACTCTTGTTGTGTACTGATTTCTGGTTTGTTTGCAGTTTTTGATGTGCTCTCCCAGTTTGCCATGCTGTACATGTTGCTGAGTTTGAGCCTGGGCTGGACCCTGGGGACCACACAGCGCCACAATACACACCTGAAAATGATACGCAAGAAACCGGCTGCAAAGGTGGTCGCAATATTGGCTGTAATCCAGGTAGCAATAATTCTTCATGGCCTAGTATGAGTGTTTTTTAGCTCTGCTGTTTTCAGAGAAAACCTGAGGTATTGTCATAGCCAGCTCGTTGTGTCGTCCGCCCTCTGACGTCCGCTTGGTGCTTAAACCTTGACATTTTGTTCTAAAATCAAAGTGCTTCCACCTACAACTTTGAAACTTCATATGTAAATTCACCTTGACACGCCAAATCCATTTTTGGGTCACTAGGTCAAAGGTCAAGGTCACTGTGACCCAGGGCTATAGATAATTTTTGGGGTATATTGGGTAATCAACCCCTGTTTTTGACAATAGGAGTTTTAGCAAATATTTTAACCCCCTACTTTTAAGCTTAATTGGGTTTTTTACCCTAGGTTTTTTTAACTCAATTGAGTAATTTAGGAAATGACAAATATAATATAATAAAAATCTACTAAGGTTACTATATTATTTATACAAATGGTATTCAAAAAGGTACCTGTACATAACAACAAACAATTACTGAATTTTGGATCAAAGTTCATTCATTTTTGCGTTGAATAAGACCGAGTCTGTTAAATTGCTGCACAATTGATGAAGTTCAAAGCGACGCACCTCGTTTTTGGGTCCTTTTTAGTTGAATACCTTGAAAATTAAAGTAGAAATCGGACGGGTCTATGAATAGTTACAATAATACCCCCAAAGATTGATAACCGCTGGAAAGACTGCCTTCTTTTCTACATAGGACGGCATATAAACTATCTGGTACATTTTTGTACGTAAAATAACTTGTCTAAAAATACGCCCGGTGTTTGTAAGAATTGCGTTTCGTGACGCAAGTTTTTTTACGGGAATTACCTTGTTAAATTTGTATTTGCGTTTTTGTACGCTTTATTGTGAATTTAATTACGTTTTTAGTTATTTGAATTGCGTAATAACGCAAATACGCTTTTTATCTATAGCCCTACTGTGACCTTTAAAAAAAAAACTGACAAGCTTTCATTTATTCAAAACTACACCCTCAGTCGAGCGTGGCACCCGTTATATGGTGCTCTTGTTTAATTTAAGCCTCGTTCTGGTAAAACAGGGCTTAATAAATGTGTCTGGGGTATGTCAAGGAACATCTCAAGGAATATCTCATAGTAATTAGTTAAGATAATTAAGTTTAGGGTATACTATTACACTGAATATGCAATAAATACAGAGGAACATTGACACATTTAGTTGCAAGTCTAGAAAACACACAGAGTTCCAGATTGTATATTAATAAGAAAACTAAATACAATATCTAATAAAGCAGTTCTTATTCTCTGCTTTTTCACCCAGTTACTTCCCTTGATATGCACTGCCTATTATCCGTTTTCTGCCATTTTGTTTGTTAATCTGTTTTCACATATTTAAAAAACCATCTAAGTACACACATATTAACCCTTCTCACGAATGTTCACCCTGTTACATCCCTTGACATTCACTGCCTCTTTCTTGTTTTTATTCCTTTTTTGTCAACTGTTTTGACATCATTAAAATCACTTGCTGGTTAACATATATGAATAAAAAGAACAACTTGCGATTGCACTTCGTAAAATAAATGAACAAAAAAATAAACTTGCGAGACATTGGCAAAATAAACAAAAGATAGTGGGTATTGTTAATTATCGTTAGATTTAAAAGACAAACAACAAAGTTTACACAAATATTTACCTTTTCTAGGACAGCCTGTTTCTATGGGTAAGCTGATTATGCAATAAATGCAGTGAATTATTGACACTTTGAAGAAGCAGGTCCAAAAAACACTTGAGTTTAACAGATTGTGTATTAATTTCCTAGGGCAGCCTGTTTCTATGGGAGCAGTACCAGGACCAGACTCACAGATTATACCACGCCCACCGGACACTTGCAGGCTCTGCCCTCCTGGTTCTACGTATAGTGCTAGCGGGGTTGTTTGGGTGGAACCTTTACACCACAGTGTCCAGCGAGCGTAGTATTATGAAAAGAGAGTTTTATGTATCATTTACAAAGGTAAGTAGAATGAAACGACCCATTTTTGGAAAGTGGAAGTTCCATGTTTAGTTTGAAACTATTTATTGAAGCTCTAATTGCATGGAAAGCATTAGGCTTATTGAAACGTTCTTGATTCCCATTCCTAGGTAGAATCAGTACTTGGTGGCTATGGGAGATCTAAAAAACTCCCACAGTGAAGATTGACACTGTGACCTTGTGACCTACAATGTATTTGTCACTAGGCAAACACCATATCCGCTACACCACAGCGACCTTCATAAGTTAAATGTATTATTAACTATTAAAGCATTTTCTTGAATTTACTGCATGGTTTATTTTGCAACTTTGCATTACACGTTTTAATTTAACTTTTTCTAAAATAAGGATTAACGGTATAATATATATAATCAGTAAGGAATCAATATTTATTTTTACACCCTGTTTTACAAAACCTTTCGTTTGTCACAATTGAGTCTAAGAAAACTGGGCATAATGCATGTGCATAAAGTGTCGTCCCAGATTAGCCTGTGCAGTCCACACAGGCTAATCAGGGACAACACTTTCCGGCTTAATTGGATTTTTACCAAGAAGAGACTTCATTTAAACAAAAAATGTCATAAAGCGGAAAGTGTAGTCCCTGATTATTATGTGCATACTGCACAGGCTAATCTGGGACAACACTTTACACACAAGCATTATGCCCAGTTTTCTCAGAACACGACTCAATTGTATATGAGCCAAGCCCATGCTCTGAGAACATGGTGCTTAATGCATGTGGGTTAAATGTTGTCCCAGATTAGCCTACGCAGACTTGTTGAAACTTGCGTTTTAGTAAGAAGACAGTTCACGCAAAAATATCATAAAAGCAGAAAGTGTCTTCCCAGATTATTCTGTGCAGACTACATACTGTAGGCTCATCTCAGACAATCTTAACCCTTCACCACTTTGATAAGTATTTTGAAGCATTTGTGGACCCTAAGAAAGTTATATTTAATTTAAGACCTTTCTAATTAGATTCAAGTTTTTAAGGCTTCATTTCCAACCCTTATATACTGATGAGCAGCAAACAGAATAAAACCTGAACAGAAAGCGAGTTACTGACTGTTCTGGTTTTATCCTGTTTGCACATAGCTATTTTCACGTAGCTTCTAAGTGGGAAAGGGTTAAAAACACATGCATACAACCCAATTTTCCCAGAGCAAGTGTCGTGCTGACGTTGCGGTGTATATTGGAGAGATGTATTTCAGAGCTGCATGCTGTGGTTCCTGTCATACCCAGTGATTGTGATTGTGGCCGGGCTCTTCTCAGAATATCTTAGATACAAAGTAAGCTATCTAGTCTGATACATTCTTAATATCATTAGCTATGAAGTCCATAAATGAAATTTAGCAGAAATTGTTTCAAATAAACAAATAACATTGCAAAGTACAAGAATTTTTTTTGATTTGGTTGAAATATTGTTAATGAACATTTGGTAATTCTTATTGGTATACTAGTAGTTTCTGTAAATGGATTCGTATCAAAGGTTTATGGTGTATATTCAATTCATACCATGGGTTTTAAATATGAGTTTTATTCAATCATGCCTTCCTTATAAATGAATGAAACAAAGATTTTTGTTTTCATTAATACATATGCCTTGTGATTATTTTCATTATGTTCTATTAACATTATGGGGTCTGGAAGTTATATAGGCTCATATAGAAATAGTTGATTTAGTATTGAAACTTGGATCGGATCACTTAATTGACACACTAATAGAATGCTTTCTGCTTAAGTGTTTGTATATTAAACTGGTATTTTGCAATGCTTAGTTTTTCTTTTTTGTAACAAACTTGTCTTACAAAGTACCAAAATATTTTTCATTATACATCATTCAAACCTATGTGCAAAGAAGAAGTGGTATACTGTATTGTTTTGCTGGATGACTGTAGACCAGTTTGTCTTGTCGGTATACCAGTTTGTTTCCGATCCATAACTTGTCAACAAATTGACCGGTTGGCTTGATACCTCACATGTGCATTGGCCTGGACAGTAGATGACCCCTATTGAAATTGGGGTCACCAGGTCAAAGGTCAAGTCAAAGGTCAAGGTCACTATCACACTAAGTGTGAAAATCGTTTCCGATCAATAACTCGTCAACCAATTGACCGATTGGCGTGTGAAAATTGTTTCTGATCAATAGCTCGTCAACAAATTGACCTATTTGCTTGATACTCGCATGTTCATTGGCCTTTACAGTAGAGGATCCCTATTAAAATTGGGGTCACCATATCATAGGTCAAGGTAACTATCACACAAAGTGTGAAAATTGTTTCCGATCAACAACTCGTCAACAAATTGACTGATTTGCTTGATACTTCACATGTGCATTAGCCTTGGACAGTAGATGACCCTATTGAAATTGGGGTCACTAGATCTTAGGTCAAGGTCACTTTCACACAAAGTGTGAAAATTGTTTTCGATCAATAACTTGTCAACGAATTGACTGATTTGCTTGATACTTCACATGTGCATTGGCCATAGATGACCCCTATTGAAATTGGGATCACACATTCAAAGCCTTGTTTGTGGGGCATATGTCTCCAACTCCGGAACAATTGTTATCCGTTATATTGTTTGCAAATACATAAACTGATGTTCCCTTATCAATTCAACTTATAATGTGTATACATTTGTGATATGATTATTACAACTTGTATTCATAGTACATGCGGCGTTGATAGGCACTTGTCACAACTGTGACAAATTTTAGTTTCCTATTATGTTTTTGGAAACAGCATTGGATAAAGGTAGCCATATATGTCTATACTGAGCCAAGGTTATTATATGGCATCTATTCATCTCAATCATGCATATTATTGTATTTATATAGCTGAGGAAGATCAAGTAAAACTTAAATTTACATTTTCTGGTCATGTTTATCAATATTGGGAATTACCAAATGGAATTTCTTTTGCCCCCAAGAATTTTCACTGAACTTATGAAACCATTTTTGCTGCATTGCGAATGTGTGGCCATTCTAATTCTGGTTTAAAACTGATGATTCCTTAGGATTGGATAAAGGTAGCCATATATGTCTATAAGGCGCCCACGTCATGGTGACCGTATGACAGCGAAAAATTCCATAAAATCAAAAGTGTTTTCCTTGAGTAACCTGTGCGTACTGCACAGGCCAATGTGGGATAACTCTTTATGCACATGCATTTTGTCCAGTTTTTACCAGAACAAGTCTCAAATAAAGAAGGATAACACTAGTGCTTGATTTAATTCACACAAAATCAAAGTGTTTACTGCTTTTATGCGGGGTTTTTCCCATTTTAATTGCAGATAATAACAATGTCTGTGGTATTATGTTGCAGATAATGACAATGTATGTGGTGTTATGTTGCAGGTAATGACAATGTCTGTGGTGTTATGTTGCAGATAATAACAATGTCTGTGGTGTTATGTTGCAGATAATAGCAATGTCTGTGGTGTTATGTTGCAGATAATAGCAATGTCTGTGGTGTTATGTTGCAGATAATAGCAATGTTTGTGGTATTATGTTGCAGATAATAACAATGTCTGTGGTATTATGTTGCAGATAATAACAATGTATGTGGTATTATGTTGCAGATAATAACAATGCCTGTGGTATTATGTTGCAGATAATAACGATGTATGTGGTGTTATGTTGCAGATAATAACAATGTCTATGTGTTATGTTGCAGATAATAACAATGTCTCTGGTGTTATGTAGCAGATAATAACAATATCTCTGTTGTTATGTTGCAGATAATTACAATGTCTGTGGTGTTATGCCAGTCCTTAGCAGTGGTGCTCCTATACCGGCTGTTCTTGTCTCGCAGTCTCTACTGGGAGGTGTCCGCTCTCTCCAGCACGCTGCCTCTGAGAATGGACAAGACCATGAGCCTTAAAATATACTCCTGATCTTCCTATATATGAGCCATGCTCTGTTAAAAGGAGGTTAATGCATGTGTGTAAAGTGTCATCCCAGATTAGCCTGTCCGCACAGCTAATCAGGGACAAAAAATTCCGCTTAAAAATGATTTTTGCATAAAAGAGACTTCCTTAAAGCGAAAAATATCATTAAAGCGGAAAGTGTCGTCCCTGATTACGCACATGCATTAAACCCCCTTTTCTCAGAGCACAGCCCATTTGTATATATATATATACTGTTCAATCATTAATGTTTGTGGGACATTAAATTTTGTTAGATTCTCTGAGAATTTACAAGATATCTAACGATATATTTATATATATATATATGTACTGATCTGCATATTTTCATGTACTGTAAAGTCATTATTATTTGTTGGACATAACTTGTCGTTTATATACTGTTATCATTATAAATGTAAATAATTATTGATGTGAACATGTTTTTCATTCATATACTGTTAAATTATAAAAATTTGTGGTCTAAGGAGCTTTGTTGATACGACCCCTGATCTGCTAATGTTTATTAGCCTTTTGTGGTCTAAGGAGCTTTGTTGATACGACCCCTGATCAGCTAATGTTTATTAGCCTTTGGTGGTCTAAGGAGCTTTGTTGATACGACCCCTGATCTGCTAATGTTTATTAGCCTTTTGTGGTCTAAGGAGCTTTGTTGATATGACCCCTGATCTGCTAATGTTTATTAGCCTTTTGTGGTCTAAGGAGCTTTGTTGATACGACCCCTGATCTGCTAATGTTTATTAGCCTTTTGTGGTCTAAGGAGCTTTGTTGATACAACCCCTGATCTGCTAATGTTTATAAGCCTTTTGGGGGGAAAATCAGGGCTTGATGCATGTGCACAGGCTTATAAGGGATAATAGTTTGTGATTAACCCTTTGCATGCTGGGAAATTTTTCATCTGCTAAAATGTCTTCTGCTGAATTTCTAAAATTAGCATTTTCTTCGATTTTGTTTCAAAGAATACTATCAGAATAGCAAACAGTTTGGATCCTGATGAGACGCCACGTTCTGTGGCGTCTCATCTGGATTCAAACTGTTTGCAAAGGCCTTCAAATTTCGGTTCCAGCACTGAAAGAGTTAAATCAAACTTTTTGTTTAAATGCAGTATCTTTAAAACAAAAATCCACTCTTAGCAGAAAGTGTCATCCCTGATCAGTCACTTCAGACTGCCATGGCTAATTGAGGGTAAAACTTAACACATTTGCATGTAGCCTTGTTTTCCTATAGTGCGATTGGTAGTTTACATAATTCATGTACCATGTTAATTCTCATCATACCATAGATTGCAAGCGTTTTTGTATTTTACACGAGTTTTGTGTTAATTATGCCCAAGGTTGCAGATGTTAATGTATTATACAATGTATATAATTATGTAAATACTTGTTATTTATTCTATAAGGTAAATGGCTATTATGTCCAGATGTTGTTTGTTTTTGAGATTGTTCAGACTCATATTTTGATATTTTATGTTGTCCTCGCTGATATTTTGTGATCTGCTGTTAATTGTTAGATATTCAAAAGGCCTTTCTTCAGAAATGTGTTAAGGCAAAAACCCGCAGTTGGCAATTGCTTTGATTAGTTAAAATTAATGTTCTATATTAAGTTATAAATTACTTTAGAGCTAAAACTAGCACAAAGTATGTTGATATGTAGAACTAGTAGACACAGGGGTACGCCAGGTTTGGACATTTGATACACCTGTACTTTAACCCTTCACCACTTATAAATGAATTTTCACGCATTTGTAGTCCCTTGGAAAGTTATACTTAATTTAAGATCTTTCTAACTAAATTCAAGTTTTTAAGGCTACATCTTAAAATCTTAGATACTGATACGCATCTTATAACAGCATAAAACCTGAACAGACTGCGAGTTACTTCCAGGCTGTTCTGGTTTTGTGCTGTTTGCACATGGCCATTTTCTTTTTCCTTGTTAGTCCGAAAGGGATAACAAATTGCAATAGGTCTGATTGATAACCGAGGTGTATGTGACTCATTTGGGGTACAGTAAATGTCTGTTTGTTGCAAGAAATCTGACCAACACTTATGTTTGGAACTGAACCTCAGCTTTTGTTTGTATTCGAGTCTGAGTTTGTGCTCTTGGCTACATTCAATGATATTTGAAAGTATAAGTTTGAATCTGCTCAATTTATATTGAAATATTGACCCTTTGCATGCTGGGAAATTTGTCGTCTGCTAAAATGTTGTCTGCTGAATTTCAAAAATTAACATTTTCTTCTATTTTTTTTCAAAGAATACTATCAGAATAGCAAACAGTTTGGATCCTGATGAGACGCCACATTCTGTGGCGTCTCATCTGGATCCAAACTGTTTGCAAAGGCCTTCAAAATTCGGTTCCAGCACTGAAAGGGTTAAGACAGATATTTTGCAACAAGATTTTGAAGCTTTCTGTCATTTTTCATCATTTATTCAAGTGGGATATATAACTTGTGAATATTTAAACAAGTAAAGGAAAACAAACCTTTGACTGTCCATCCTACCCTACTTATTTTTGCTGATGTTTGTGGAAAAAAATCATTTTTTGACTAAGTGCATGTATTAAAGACTATATATCCCAGTGGGTTTCATGACATAAAAACACTGTCTTATAGAAATTATTTTATGAATATAATGTGTCGCTACTTTGTGAATAGGATCAATTTTTATGTCCCCCCACTATAGTAGTGGGGGGCATATTGTTTTTGCCCTGTCTGTTGGTTGGTTGGTCTGTTGGTTGGTCTGTTGGTTGGTTTGCGCCAACTTTAACATTTTGCAATAACTTTTGCTATATTGAAGATAGCAACTTCATATTTGGCATGCATGTGTATCTCATGAAGCTGCACATTTTGAGTGTTGAAAGGTCAAGGTCAAGGTCATCCTTCAAGGTCAGAGGTCAAATATATGTGGCCAAAATCGCTCATTTTATGAATACTTTTGCAATATAAAAGATAGTAACTTGATATTTGGCATGCATGTGTATCTCATGGAGCTGCATATTTTGAGTGGTGAAAGGTCAAGGTCATCCTTCAAGGTCAGAGGTCAAATATATGTGGCCCAAATCGCTTATTTTATGAATACTTTGGCAATATTGAAGATAGCAACTTGATATTTTGCATGCATGTGTATCTCATGGAGCTGCACATTTTGAGTGATGAAAGGTCAAGGTTATCCTTCAAGGTCAAATATATGGGTCAAAATTGCTCATGTAATGTCACTTCTGCAATATTGAAGCTAGCAATTTTATATTTGAAATGCATGTGTATCTCATGGAGCTGCACATTTTGAGTGGTGAAGGGTCAAGGTCAAGGTCATCCTTCAAGGTCAAACGTCATATAGGGGGACATTGTGCTTCACAAACACATCTTGTTTAAAACCTGTAACAGCTTGGTTCATTATGTATCATTTATCATATAATATATATCAGGAAATTGCTGAAGGAATCCAATCGATGGTATGCAATTCTTTTATTAACCCTTTCAGCGCTGGAACCGGATTTTAAAGGTCTTTGCCAACAGTTTGGATCCAGATGAGACGCTACATAACATGGCGTCTCATCAGGATCCAAACTGTTTGCTTTCTGATAGTATTCTTGGGAAAAAAATGAAGAAAATGCTAATTTTAGAAATTCAGCATACAACATTTTAGCAGACGACAAATTTCCCAGCATGCAAAGGGTTAAAGGCTGATGTGTGCCTTTTGTCAATTGAAGAACATGATATGCCATGAAGACTTTTTTGCCTTAACTTTCTAGTCATAAATGTTACTGTGCAACAAAACTGTTGCAAATACAATGAAACTTGTTATTAATGTACATTAGCCGCACTCAGTGGAAAGGGGGCTTAATGCTTGTGCGTTAAGTGCCGTCCCAGATTAGCATGTGCAGTCTGCACAGGCTTATAGGGGTGACACTATCTGCTTAAACAGAATTTTTGCTAAGAAGAGACTGTTTAAACGAAATGTATCATAAAAGTGGAAAGTGTTGTCTCTGAAAATCCCGTGCGGACTGCATAGGCTAATCTAGGACGACATTTGTGCGCATGCATTTAACCCCTTTTTTCGCAGAGCACAGCCTATGTATATTTGACATTTCATGACAAAACTTTCACTTCTGATATTTATTCAGATTTATGTGTGGTATTATTGCGTGTGATATTTCATCACAAATTTAAGTGTGCATATTTGGGGAGGCTTTCAACTGATATCTTTTAGTTTCCAACTTGTTCCTTATTATTTCATCCCACATTGATCTGCATTTCCAAACCTTACGTCTTCATTTTAAATAAAGATACAGTTGAAGAGGAAAACGATTTTTGGTAATGAACTTTAAAATGAATCGTCTATTCATTATGTTTGATGTTACACTTTTGTATATTGAGACTGCTTACTTGTATGTCTTTGGAAGTCAAATGTCCAAAAAGAAATAAAGTGTTAGATGACTTATGTGTATAATGATTATAATCAAATTTCTTTCAGGAATGGTCATAGAAAATACGGTTTTCATGTAAACATGAGGGAACAAATATTGGATCATTCATTGACAACACATTTTCTTTTTATTGCATGGTTCACTAAAATTAATGAACACGTATTTGGGGAAACAGCGATCACTGTTTATTCGATCATATAGATTTTGAAAATTTAATAAAATGAATGAATGTATGTATGAGTTAACATGTACATAGACATTTCTGAATGTTATAGAAATCTTAACACGCACATCTTAATTAAATTTCTTTTTTTTTCATGAATACGAGTACAAGCTTATAAGAATTGTTTTCGCAAACATTCATATTAATATTGTATTTTATTTAATACTACTCTGTTTTTGAATGCACTACAAATACAACGCGGGAAGTGCAATCAAATCAGTGTTACATTGGTGCCGAAGGAAAATACTGTTAAAATACTTGAATATTAAGGAATAAAGGAATAAAAGTCTCTGATTACGTTTATTTGAATTATTATGCTACCCGTAGGGAGGCATATAGCTAGCAGTTGCACTGTGTGTCCATCCGGCGTTCCGTTTTCCGGAGGGTTTTTGCGCAAAGCTTCAAGATATTTAGCTGATTTTTGGTATGTTATTCTACCTAACTTACTTACAGATGGAGTGTAAAATCCGTTCCATTCTGTTGATTTTTGAAGAAGATAAGGGCCTTGGACTGATCTACAAATTTTGCCAAGGGAAGCAATAAGTTTTAAAGGGAGAAAATTTGTATGTATCATTTTGCTGGTCTTTTTTTGCCATGCAAAGTAATATTTTAAAGGGATATAATCCTAGTTAGGAGCTTATATAAATAAAACGTAAAAGGCATGGCGATATCGAGGAAATAAAGAATATATACTATACTCAAATACCATCTATAAGCTCAATATCTGGAATCGTTGCGTTAAAAATATGCCCATAACTTCGTCAAAAAACAATGGACTGGAAAAGATTCACATATAACTACGATATCGCCAAAAAATCCTATAAAAATGTATTGTTTCTTAAAGAGCGAGTACGCCCTAAAAAAATGCGGGCTTTGCAACCTCACGTTTTTGAGCAAATTCACCCCGGATGGATGTTGCATATAACCTTTCCTAAAATTTGGATCATGAGTTCAATGTGGAAACATAATAACTGACGAACGTCGAGTGCAACGAATAAACATTAAATTATAAGGAATCTGTTGACCTATGGTTTGACCTTCGCCCAAATTCGAACTTGGTTTAGATAATTTTGAAATTAAGTTTCTAACAAACTTTCATCAATATTGAGCCATAAATATGACTTCTACAGTTGTCAGAATAGTTAACAGGTCAATGATTATTAAACAATAAAAACACAGTGGATATTACAAGAGTTGGTCTATAAATACTAGCTGTATAAAACAAATAACATTATGTTAAATAATCAGGTGCCAAAGCAAACTGGAGCTTTGTCACAGACGTTACGTATACCCACATATGCTGCATTGACACAGACTATTTTGCATGCTGTCTTCACAAAACAAGAGAATCTAATTTACGGTAATTTTTAAGAATTATTATGCCAATATCATTTATGGCCATTTCGACCTTTGAACTCTTGAATTCTTTCGCATGACACACCGTCCAATGACTGTGAACAAAATTAATGTACAGAGTCATTTTAAAATCTCACAATGAATGACATAGTTATGGCCCAGACAAGCTCATTTAGGCCATTTTCGACTTTTGAACTTCAAGTGTGACCTTGACCTTGGAGATATCGACGTAATTCTTTTGCATGACACATCGTCCAATGATTGTGAACAAATGTACCGAGTAATTTTAAAATCTCGCCATTAATGGCATAGTTATGGCGTGGACAAGATCATTTATGGCTATTTTTTGGCCTTTGAACTCACAGTGTGACCTTGAGGTTGCAAATATCGACGTAATTCTTTCGCGCGCCTTACCGTCCAATTATGGTGAACAAATGTGCCAAATGATTTTTAAATCTCACAATGAACAACATAGTTATGACCCGGACAAGCTCATTTATGGCCGTTTTTGACCTTTGAACTCAAAGTGTGACCTTGACCTGGGAAATATCGACGTAATTCTTTCGCGCGACACACGTCCAATGATGGTGAACACATGTGCCAAATGATTTTAAAATCTCATAATGAATGCCATAGTTATGGCCCGGACAAGTTTATTTATGGCCATTGTTGTCCTTTGATCTCAAAGTGTGACCTTGACCTTGGAGATATCGACGTAATTCTTTCGCTCGACACACCGTCCAATGATGGTGAACACATGTGACAAATGATTTTAAAATATCACAATGAACAACGTAGTTATGGCCCGTACAAGCTCATGTATGGCCATTTTTGACCTTTGAACTTACTGTGTTACCTTGACCATGGAGATATCGACGTAATTCTTTTGCGCGACACACCGTCCAATGATGGTGAACAAATGTGCCAAATGATTTTAAAATCTCACAATGAACGACATAGATATTGCCTGGACAAGCTCATTTACGGCCATTTTTGATCTTTGAACTCAAAGTGTGACCTTGACCTTGGAGATATTGACATAATTCTTTCGCGCGACAACCCGTCAAATGATGGTGAACCAATTTGCCAAATGCTTTTAAAGTCGAACAATAAATGATAAAGTTATGGCCCGGACAAGCATTTGACCTTTGAACTCCAAGTGTGACATTGACCTTGGAGATATGGACGTACTTTTTCACACGACACACCGTCCCATGATGTTGAACAAATGTACCATGCCAATTTAAAATCTAACGATAAATGACAAAGTTTTGGTCCGGTTAAACTTTCGGTTTAAAACACACTAATTGACCCCGTGACCTAGTTTTTGACCCGGCATGACCCATATTCAAATTTGACCTTGACATCATCTAGATACATCTTGTGACCAAGTTTGGTGAAGATCGGATGAAATTTCGGGACAGACCGACACAGTGACCTATATAGCCCCAATTTCCAATGGTAATGGGGTATAATTATCATTCCTTTGCATGCGCGGCATAACTGAAAAAACAACAGCAAAAAACGATCGAAACATTACAGATTGCTTTGCGTGTTTGCGTCAACATAGAATAAAATAACATTTGTATGGCCCTATGCATAAAAAACATATACCGCTTTCCATATTTACAGTTGTCTGATGACAGTGATTTCTGAAACACACCAAGTTAGATGATCTCGCTGATTTGTGAAGCTTAATGCGCTGATAAACATTTTCAGCCTTTGTGCAAAAAAAATAATATTGTGCACTTCATAAAATCTACCCTTAATAAAGAAATTTAAATGGCTAGTATTACTATTTGCCCAAATAACAGTATGAGTTAAAGTGAGTATGCACGATTTTGCACATGATCTTCTTAAATTTTATTTTAATTTATATTGAAATATATGTATAAGTTTTTTACACATTTTATATAAATTCATAAATATTTGACAAAATCGTATTATCTCGCTTTAAACTATGACGATAAATGCACGAGATTTCGTTTATATTGTTGCTATTCATGCAAACAATTTCGTTGTATTGTGTTTGTTATTGTAACATGTTTTATCAATATATTACCATTTAACACATATAAAAATCGTATACTCTCGCTTTAACAAGAACGCAGAAACTGCTGTTTCTAATTAACAACAGTCTATTTTCGTCAGTTTTAAATGAATTTGGTTATCAACATTCCAAACAAATAAAAATCATGTTTATTTTAATATAAAATAGCGTCGACATTACAAACCAAGTCGAGGCGCAACAAGTATTTACGTTGTCACTTTAAATGTGTTAATGAATGTTGGACATAAAGAAAATATATGTGTTGAAAGAGCACATTTTCCCTTTCGGAGACTTTTGTTGTATTGCCTTTTTGGGGTGTCAGAATAGGCGTGTTGAACATTCATTGACATTTCATGGATGTTTGTACATTTATTTCATGACAAATGCGTTCACTATGGGTACAAAGCTTGTCTTAATTTAAATAGAGTAATAGTTTACCATGGAAATAGTACATTAAAGGGGCCTTTTCACGTTTTGATAAATTGACAAAATTAAAAAACGTTGTTTCAGATTCGCTAATTTTCGTTTTAGTTATGATATGTGTGAGGAAATAGTAATACTGAACATTTACCATGCTCTAAAATATCCTTTATATGCATCTTTTGATGATTTGAAAACCTGAAAATTATAAAGCGTTAAAACGCGAAAGGAATGAATAATTTGGAAAGTTCTGTTGTTGTCGTTTATATTTGGGAAACTACGAGGATCGCTGATATAAGTAACTAGAAATGGCGCGGCAGAGGCCGACGCGTATCCCCACGCCGAATGTTTGACTTTGGTGTGCCCCAGGGTTGGTAATGGGGCCATGCATAGCTGAGATTGACCGTATTGTCATAAGAGAAGTTCATCATCAATTAGAAGTGAATTGGTGTAGAAATGAAGAAGTTATAGTAAAAGGCAATTTTGGGTGGGTGTGACATATGTGGGCAGGGCGCCCCAGGGTTGGTAATTGTGCCATGCATAGTTGAGATTGACCATATTGTCATAAGAGAAGTTCAGTATCAATTTGAAGTGAATCGGTGTAGAAAAGAAGAAATTATAGTAAAAGGCAATTTTGGGTGGGTGTGGTCTATGTGGGCGGGGCCCCAGGGTTGGTAATGGGGCCATGCATAGTTGAGATTGACCGTATTGTCATAAGAGAGGTTCAGTATCAATTTGAAGTGAATCGGTGTAGAAATGAAGAAATTATAGTAAAAGGCAATTTTGGGTGGGTGTGGTCTATGTGGGCGGGGCGCCCCAGGGTTGGTTATGGGGCCATGCATAGTTGAGATTGACTGTATAGTCATAAGAGAAGTTCAATATCAATTTAAAGTGAATCGGTGAAGAAATGAAGAAATTATAGTAAAGGCAATTTTGGGTGGGTGTGGTCTATGTGGGCGGGCCCCAGGGTTGGTTATGGGGCCATGCATGGTTGAGATTGACCCTAATGTCATAAGAGAAGTTCAGTATCAATTTGAAGTGAATCCGTGTAGAAATGAAAAAATTATAGTAAATGGAATTTTTTGGTGGGTGTGGCCTATGTGGGCGGGCGCCCCAGGGTTGGGATTGGGGCCATGCATAGTTGAGATTGACCCTAATGTCATAACAAAAGTTCAGTATCAATTTGAAGTGAATCCGTGTAGAAATGAAAAAATTATAGTAAATGGAAATTTTTGGTGGGTGTGGCCTATGTGGGCGGGGCGCCCCAGGGTTGGGAATGGGGCCATGCATGGTTGAGATTGACCGTATTGTCATAAGAGAGGTCCAGTATCAATTTGAAGTGAATCGGTGTAGAAATAAAGAAGTAAATGTAAAATAACCTAAAAAAATGAGTGATAATTTCTGACGCGGCCCCACCCCAACCGCTATAACTTTTGACCCAGGGGTCAGATCAAAATTCCAAATAGTGCAGGGTCGCACATATGCTCATAGCTACCATGTGTGTAAGTTTCAAGGTTCTAGTGCTTTTAGTGTAGGAGGAGATAGTGGCCAGGACGGACGGACAGACAGACGGACGGACGGACGGCGGAGATAACCACAATATCCCCACCTTTTTTTCAAAAAGCGTGGGGATAAAAATACATGCGCTCATATCATTAGCACGGATGGTCGAGTGGTCTAAGCGGGAGACTTTATACTCCAGGACGCCAGGGGTCAGTAGGTCGAGCCCAGTTGAGGGTTACTTGTTTTCCTTTTTTAATTGTATTTTTGTGTTTTTACCTGGAGATTTTTAGAACCAATGTTTAAATAAATCAATATAAATCATTTAATGACACGCTTCAATACATCTGCCAAAAATCTGTGAAAAGGCCCCTTTAACTCAACAATGTCGGTAAAAAAACGTCAGGATTTCTATTAAGTTTCAATTAGCCGAAGCCTAAATTAAAATTTCATGTTTTCTATTGTTAATTTTGGATAATTATTTCAAAACCAATTGCATCAAAAACGATTATAAAAACGAAAAAAAAAACGCAAAGGCAAGACAATTTAATATTCCATAAAGTAACTATAGTAAAAACAGACATTGAGTAATGAGTATTAAGTATAAACAAACACTATCTACGAGTGTATATGACAGAAACAAACACGTATGTCCATATAATTTAGGATATACATTGCAGTGCTCCAGCTAGGATTTGAAAAGGGCAGGGGGGCTTTTTTGTCAAAAGGGCACTTTCGACGCGCAGTATTTTGTCAAAAGGGCACTTTCGACGCGCAGTATTTTGTCAAAAGGGCACGTTCGAGCGCGCGGGTGTTTCTGGAATGCTTCCTATTGCATGTTAATTTATATGTTATAAATAATTGTATTATTCCCATTATTATTAAACCATTCAAATAAAATGTCTACAATGAGGATTTAACTAATTACAATGTAATAAGAGATTTATGAATTATCATATTATGTAAAAAAAAAAAAAAAAAAAAAATTTTTTTTTTTTTTTTGAGGGGGGGGGGCAGGGCGGAGGTTCGGAGGGGCAGGGTGGAGGTTCGGGAGGGCAGGGCGCGGCGCCCTTCGATTTAGGCCTAGCTGGAGCACTGCATTGGTATATATAACAAGAGCACCGCATAACGGGTGCCACGCTCGGCTGCGGGTGCAGTTTTTAACAAGAGCACCGCCTTGCGGGTGCAGACCGCTCATCTATTTTCTTTTTAAAGGTGAAGGGACTCTCATTTTCAATCACAAAGGAGGGAGGGGTGGAGTGAAGAGGGTTGTATAGTGTGGGGGCGTGGACATTTATTACATTATCTTCCAAAAATGCGAAAAAAAATGCAAAAAAAACATTCGGGGGAGGGCGGATTCTTGGGTACGATGGTTGGACGGTATTTCAAACATAAAATAATAAAAATAATTATTTGTGTTTTTTAACCGTTTCAAAAAAAAATTGGGGGGTAGGGTGGGGGGGGTATAGTATAGTGTGAGGGTGCAGTGCCTTCCCCAGGAATTTGTTCAGGCGCCCCGGGGGTGGGTTCGGGAGGGGTGTCCCCTCCCGACGTTGATTTTTTTTTAATTTAACGTGTCAATTCACGTTCTGTGGTGCGTTATAACTCAAAGAAAAACAGCGTCAAAAGACGTCATTTGGTGCGCTATGACTCTTCAAAAAAATCCCCCAGTCATTTAAAAATATATATTTTTATATTGTTTAATTGTTTTAAAACTTTTCCGCACAGCTAGTAAAATCCCGACTCGAACGATTCCCCAATACATCCGTTTCAACCCGAATCTATTACTGTATACTTACTATTTTTCAAGTTTCTATTTATTACCCGATAATCCCGTTTATTCCGTTTTTATCAATCTCTTTCTGGTAAATATTTACGATAAAAGCTTTCAGTTATTTCTTTAACACAAACATTGTCATTTTTTAAGTGACTATTTATAGATTTGATGAAATATAGCCTCTGAATATGCGTCAATCCCCTGACCTGTTGTGTGCTTGTTAAAACGCTCAATACACGCCATTTGTATGCAATAGACGCGACGTTGTACATGCTGCATAATTTTCGCGCTCTTTTTAATTGAGAAAAAGATTCGACACAAAATAAATTTGCGCTGCTAATTTGAAGCAAAAATATTTAACGTTGCGGTAACATTTACATTCGGAAGTGTGTTTCGGATTAAAAACGCGTTAACATCGACTTACGGTAATGGGTTTCGGATTACAAATTTAATTATTCCCATTTGAGATTTCAACAAATATTAACCGTTGCGTTATAAATTCAACGATAATTTGTTTACACACTTTACGAGTCGAATAAATGTTTTGAATGTGCATGAAATTCACGTTGTCCACGAGGATCACGGCCGGTCTTCTAACTATCGATTATCGGACGAAGCATTTACAAGTGTGCGTAATTAATTCAACGAAAATTTGTTAAAGCGCATTACGTGTCGAATAAATGTCAGAAAAACGACGTGAATCAGTTCTATAAATGGAAATGTTGAAATATACATGTACTGGAATTAAATAAATTGTTATCACATAATTGTAACCGCTATAATAATTAATTGTTTACCACTTGCAATTAATTTCTCGTATTAATTATGAGTCATAGGTAACACTTGTTTACAGTAAAAAGGTGTGATGATGATGCCCGAAACCGTCTTTAATGTTCTGTACTGTTCTAATTACCGGTTTTATATTACTCAAATGGTACAACTACTTGCTAATCAAGCTGCGATAAACTCTTACTTCATGCCCGACGTCAGTCAAAAATAATGGTCGATAGTTAACCCCGCCCTCATAAGCATTCGCATAACCGATTGGACGATGAACTTCACATTTTGACGACTGGAAAGTTACCAGATACATCCTTGTCAGCATTTAAATGACCGTGTAATGTGGCTAGAATAATCGATACGCGCGTCATGCTATTCTCTTATCAGTGGATTATCCATTACCCCATGTGGTGTTTATGGCGATTACTTGTGAAAGTATGTACCGAGTGCTCTTTTAAAACAGGGAATATTGATACACTGATAGGGAAACCTTGATTTTTTTGGACAATCTCCACTTTCTTTTACTGAAGAATACACTGATCGGAAAATTTAAATGGCCTGGGGAAGACCCTGGGGTGTGGTGGTCATTTGTGAGATGATCTTAAAAAAAAATGATTTAGGGGGGGGAGGAATTCGGGGGGGGGGGGGGTATTCTTGGGTGCGATGGTTGGACTGTATTTAAAACATAAAATAATAAAAATAAATATATGTGTTTTTTAACCGTTTCAAAAAAAATGGGGGGTGGGTGGGGTGGGGGGGGGTATAGTGTAGTGTGAGGGTGTGGTGGTCATTTGTGAGATGATTAAAAAAAAAATAGGGGGGCAGGGATTCGGGGGGGTGGGGGTATAGTATAGTGTGAGGGTGTGTTGGTCATTTGTGAGATGATCTTAAAAAAAATTAGAAGGGGGGGGGGATTCGGGGGGTGGGGTGGGGGGTATAGTATAGTGTGAAGGTTTGGTGGTCATTTGTGAGGTGATCTTAAAAAAATAGTGCGGGGGAATTGGGGGAAGGGGGGTATTCTTGGGTGCGATGGTTGGACGGTATTTCAAACATAAAATAATATAAATAAATATTTGTGTTTTTTAACCGTTTAAAAAAACAATTTGGGGGTGGGGTGGGGGGTATAGTATAGTGTGAGGGTGTGGTGGTCATTTGTGAGATGATCTTAAAAAAAATTAGGGGGGGGGATTCGGGGGGGGGAGGGGGGAGGGCACGGAGGATGGTTTGGGTGGAGTCTATTGTGGTATGTCAGGTAAGAGTAGTTTTGTCAAAGTATCAATCAAATCTAGTCATAAATAAAGAAGTAATGGCATTTTTAGCAAAATTTAATAATTTGACATTGAGAGTCAAGGTCATTCAAAGGTCAAGGTAAAATTCAACTTGCCAGGTACAGTAACCTCATGATAGCATGAAAGTATTTGCAGTTTGAAAGCAATAGCCTTGATACTGTAGAAGTAAAGTGGATCGAAACACAAAATTTAACCATATATTCAAAGTTACTAAGTCAAAAAAGGGCCATAATTCCGTAAAAATGACAACCAGTGTTATGCAACTTGTCCTTTTACTGTACCCTTATGATAGTTTGCGAGTGTTCCACGTATGAAAGCAATATCTATGACAGTTTAGGAGTAAAGTGGACCAAAACACAAAACTTAACAAAATTTTCAATTTTCTCAGTATAAAGGGCCCATAATTCCGTCCAAATGCCAGTCAGAGTTACATAACTTTGCCTGCACAGTCCCCTTATGATAGTTAATAAGTGTTGCAAGTATGAAGCAATAGCTTTGATACTGTAGGAATAAAGTGGACCTAAACACAAAACTTAAACAAATTTTCAATTTTCTAAGTATAAAAAGGGCACATAATTCTGTCAAAATGCCAGTCAGAGTTACATTACTTTGCCTGCACAGTCCCCTTATTATAGTTATTAAGTGTTGCAAGTATGAAAGCAATAGCTTTGATACTTAAGGAATAAAATGGACCTAAACACAAAACTTAACCAAAATTTTCAATTTTCTAGGTATAAAAAGGGCACATAATTCTTTAAAAATGCACGCCAGAGTTATCTTACTTTGCCTGCCCAGTCCCCTCATGATAGTAAGTAAGTGTACCAAGTTTGAATGCAATAGCATTGATACTTATTGAGAAAAGTGGACCTAAACGCAAAATTTAACCGGACGCCGACGCCAAGGTGATGACAATAGCTCTTTTTTTTTTCAAAAAATAGATGAGCTAATAAATGAAAGCTTGTAAGATTTTTTTTTATTGATTTTTAGAGGTCACAGTGACATTGACCTTTGACCTAGTGACCAAAAAATGGGTGTGGCACGTAGAACTTATCAAGGTGCAGCTACATGTGAAGTTTCAAAGGTGTAGGATGAAGCACTTTGATTTTAGAACCAATGTTCAAAACCTTGACAAAATGTTAAGGTTTTAGCACGACGCGGACGGAGGAAACGACGACGGACACGACGAGCTGGCTATGACAATACATCGGATTTTCTCCGAAAACAGCCGAGGTAATAGGAGAGTTAATACATAACATTACAAAATATTTGAATTACATAATGCACTGTCGCAGTTTATTGTACATGGTCGGTAAGATATTTTTACACGATGTACGAAACCGTTTCATAAATATTGCATACACGATGGGGTTAATCATATGGTTGAAGAAATATATTCTGAAGAAGAAAGCAAAAGAGGAAAATTCTCGAGGTGTCATGAAGACTATCTTGTCGACTTTCAGTGTCAATATTATGTGTGCTAAATACGTTATGATAAACACGACTGTTAAGATGAACCACATGATAGTCTTCGTCGGAAATTTAAGTAAACCATTTGTGGAATGTTTAACATTTGTATTGCGGCTTTCTGCAACTGTACTACTCGTCTCTTCATCGTTGTCACCTCCTTCACCTCCGTTTGATGACATGAGGCCATCGATTTCCGGCGACATTTTTAATGTTTGGCTCCTATTCATTGGCTCGTGAACGATCGCGTTTGGTTCGTAGATTCCCGAACTGCATGTAACGTCGAAGGAACTCTGACGATGTCTTGAGAAAGCTCTAATCTGCTTCGTTGCCTCGATCATGACAAAGGTATAAAGTACAATATATGCCAGCGAAATTCCACAGAGCAACAAAACAAGCCCCCACTTGTAGATCGCCCTCCAAACGGTTCTCTCAAATCGTTCCTCTGTCTCACACAACTGAATGGTTGTGGTTGTTCCATATTTATTCACCATCTCCGTAGTTTTTATTCCGCACATTACGGTCCCCGGAATCGCCAAAAGTATAGGAAACAAAAAAGCAACTCCCATTAAAATTCGTACGGCAAGCTTTGGGTTCATCTGATTCTTGAAAGGCTGACAGACCTTGCGGTATCGATCCACGGATATCACTAGAAATGCCAGACAGGACGACGAGGCGCCGAAGATATTGAAAAAGCATTTTATCTTGCACGGTACCTCGTCTCCGAAGGAAAAATAGCGCTGCTGTTTTACAATCTCTGCAGGTAAAAGCGTGACACATGTGATTATGTCAATAACGCCTAACGTCAGAACAAACACTTTGAAGTTATTCCGCTTGTAGTCTCTACTTAGAGAGAACACGACGAGAATCAGCAGGTTTCCTAGGAAACCAAAGAGTGTGAAGAACCCGAATGTGACTGACAATGGTATCAGTGCTTTTGCATACCGAGCATTTAAATCCTCCAGGGTTTCTGTTACATTCAGCGTTAATGTAATTGTTTCTGATAAGCTGTGTTGGTTCATCTTGATGTGGTTGTGATTTTTTGTGATTTACAGTTTCGTTTTTAACCGATCGACTTTTAACTACCACCGTTCTCTCAGTAGAGTATCACATCACACTTATACAGAAACTAATGTAAATAAAGCTTATACATATTTAACCCATTTATGCATAGCGTCTAAAAAAGTCCTTGGCAAACCGCTCAGACCCAGATGAAAAAGTGCACAATATTTACTTGCTTAATTCTTAACAGATAGGTAACTAAAGCGGTGCATGCTTTAAACCATTATGCTAATGTTACCACGCTGATGCTTAAATCAGTAAACATTAACAATTGTTTTACGGCACATATCAGACAGTAGGAACCTTTTTTTTTGTCTTGATGCTTCATATACAATTGTGTAAAAGCTTTCATGTGGGTGCAAGGGTAGGCTGATTTTGTTTCCTGTGGTATTGTTATGATTGCGTGTTTAGATCTTCAGCCTGTGAAACATCACAACATTCCTGTGCTTGGTTTTGTAAAATCATTATCAAGACATATATCTTCCCAGTTGTTGTATTTTCCGATTCGTATAGAAGAAAATAGTTTCCTTAAATGGGTTTGTACTACATTACTATCAGAGTAGCACATCACTTTAATCATTATGTGAGATACTAAACAATACATATCTGAATTCCTTGCAATTGTGGATGCCTTATCTGAATGACAGATAACACAAATATTGTTAGCTTGGTGAAGAAAACTCTGTCCTTGCTAACACAGATGTATTGTGGTTGATGTTTTTAGCATAGGTGCGTTTACGCACCTATGCTTATGGTATATACCACATTTCAAAAATCCACATCGCTCGGTTACCCATTATGAAGCCTTACCTGATCAAAAATCAGACGAAATATCTATTTAATTTAGTATATGGTCATTCTTACAAAAAAAAATTTGAAAACGTTTTTCTAACGTTTTCTTCCAAGAATATTGCTGACACCGTTTTTAGTGAATTTTTCTAAGACCGTTTTTGTCAAAAAATCTTCTTATAACCTAAAACAAATTTCGTTCGTAAAACAATTCTATCTGCACTATAAATCTCAATCTCCTACGCAGTGGCCTCCCTTATACTAGAAGTTACTGACCGGGCGAAGCAAGGGAAGTAACTGCTTTGAGGAGTTTCTATAAAAATCTGCATTCAGAAATCTGTATTCAGAACTCAATCTGTTGTGCACGTCTGCATCTAACGCTTACCACAAGTTTTACGACAAATTCTTGACGCAGACGAATAGGGTAGCGTCTATTTTCATTTGTGAAAAGATACAGATGTGTCCGTGCTTAAATTTTGAAAGGCTTGGGTAATTATTTTGCATACACTGATGTAAATGGAAAGATTATCTATTTAAATAGTCGGTAATTGTTTGAAATTATTGATTTGAGAAATTCGCGGATGGCGATATCGAACTACATTATACCACGTGACGCCATTCTTCCCTGTATCTTGCACCTATGCTTTTAACGCCATCGGCGCTCTCGTTTATTTATTTCACTATAATTTTTCCTGACCCCGTTCAGAATTATTATGCACACTGTCTTAATTAAAATCTGATTATTAAATGGGAATTAACAATTTTAAGAATACAATTTTTCACCCTTCTACGGGTAAGTGCTTGGGGGTATATCAGAATAACTTTGTCACAGTCCGCCAGAAAAGTAACCAGTTTTCACTAAACTCGACATTAAGGTTAATAGTAAATGTTAAAGTGTTTTTGTTGGGGGACATGTTACTGATGAAGAATCCAAATATGCCCGGCTGGTATTTTTGGGATTTAGAGAAATGCAAGATGGCGTCTAAGCTGGCGGCCATTTTCTTTTTTTTGTAATATATTATACATAATACATATATATATATGAATTATTGTATGTATTATAATGTCTTTTAATATTGTTATACATGCTCATTATGAATACAGAAGTTTAAACGTAGGTTACATAAACAAAGCTGGCGTCCGAAATGGCTGCTAGAATAAAGATGGCTGCCTTAAAGTTCTGAGCAAGTGTTATGAAAATTGGACAATAAATATGATTTTAAGAGTGTTAACAAGTTTTTACTATAGAAATTTAAGGAAAAATGCACCGCCCACTGGCAGCCAACCGACCAGAACTATTTTCAAACTCGTCCAAGATATCATTGTAACAAATATTCTAACTAAGTTTCAATAAGATCAAACAATAAATGTGGCCTCTTGAGTGTTAACAAGGTTTCACTCAAGTAATATATAGCCATATAAGAAAAAATGCCCGCCCCATTGAGAACATGTTTTTCAAGAAACCGAAACCATTTTCGAAATCGGTTCTACCCAAGTTTCATGTAGATTGGACAATAAATGTGACTTTCAAAGTGTTACCAAGTTTTTACTATAGCAATATAAGGAAAAATGCCCCACCCCTTGATGGCCATGTTTTCCAACCAACCAAAACCATTTTATAACTCGTCCAAGATATTATTGAGATATATCTTTTGACCAACTTTGAAGGTGGGACAATAAATGTGGCCTCTAGCGTGTTAACAATGGTTCACAATAGCCGTATACGGAAAATTGCCCCGCCCCATGGTGGCCATAATTTTCAACCAACTGAAACCATTTTCGAACTCGTCCAATATATCTTCTGATCAAGTTTCATGTTGATCGGACAATAAATGTGGGCTCTCGAGTATAAATACGGTTTTACAAAAGTCATATAAGGAAAAATGACCCGACCCTTGGAGCCATGTTTTTTAACCAACCGGAATCATTTTCGAACTCGTCCAAGATATCATTGGGACAAATCTTGTGACCAAGTTTCAGGAACATCGGACGATAAATGTGGCTTCAAGAATGTTAACAAGTTTTACTTTAGCCATATATATCCATATAAGGAACAAGAGTTCCGCGGTCGGAGATGACCGCATTGAAGCCGGATTTTTGATTTAAATGACAGGAAAGTACCTTTCGTGTTTTTGTCAATGCAATACTTAAATTACTGAAATATTGTTCAAAGGTCAAAATGAAATGTAAGTACTTTTCAAGGCATGAGCAAACCTTGTGTTATGTTTTGAATGCATGCATATACATGAGAATGAATGACCTTGAAATGACCAGTGGTCATCTAAGTGTGCTTGCAAACCTTCATGTCAAGTTTGAAGACTCTATGTCCAAGCATACCAAAGTTATAACAATTTTAACATTTTAACATTTAAGGTCACAGTGACCTTGACCTTCAAATGAATGACATTGAAATGACCAGTGGTCATCTTCTAGTACTGGCCAATCTTTATTTCAAGTTTGAAGACTCTAGGTACAAGCATACCAAAGTTATAACATGAAATAAGAACTTTAACATTTTTACATTCAAGGTCACAGTGACCTTGACCTTCAAATGAATGACCTTGAAATGTCCAGTGGTTACTTACTAGTTCTGGCCAACCTTCATGTCAAGTTTCAAGACTCTAGGTCCAAGCATACCAAAGTTATAACAACTTTAACATTTTTACATTCAAGGTCACAGTGACCTTGACCTTCAAATGAATGACCTTGAAATGTCCAGTGGTTACTTACTAGTTCTGGCCAACCTTCATGTCAAGTTTCAAGACTCTAGGTCCAAGCATACCAAAGTTATAACAACTTTAACATTTTTATATTGAAGGTCACAGTGACCTTCACCTTCAAATGAATGACCTTGAAATGACCAGTGGTCATCTGTTAATCCTGGCCAACCTTCATGTCAAGTTTGAAGACTCTAGGTCCAAGCATACCAAAGTTATACCATGAAATAAGAACTTTAACATTTTTACATTCAAGGTCACAGTGACCTTGACCTTCAAATGAATGACCTTGAAATGACCAGTGGTTACTAACTAGTTATGGCCAACCTTCATGTCAAGTTTCAAGACTCTAGGTCCAAGCATACCAAAGTTATAAGAACTTTAACATTTTTTATATTGAAGGTCACAGTGACCTTGACCTTCAAATGAATGACCTTGAAATGACCAGTGGTCATCTGTTAATCCTGGCCAACCTTCATGTCAAGTTTGAAGACTCTAGGTCCAAGCATACCAAAGTTATACCATGAAATAAGAACTTTAACATTTTCGAGCACGCCGCCACCCCGCCCGCCCGCCCGCCCGCCCCCCCCGCCCGCCCGACAACATCAATCTATAAGCCGAGATTTTTTCGAAAAAAATCCGGCTAAAAATGCCCTGTCCTCTGGCGGCTATGTTTTTCAACCAACTGGAACCATTTTTTAACTCGTCCAAGATATCACTGGGACAAATCTTCTGACCAGGCTACATAATGATCGGACAATAAGTGACTTCAAGAAAGTTAAAAAGGTTTTACTCTAGCCATAAAAAGCCATATACTAGTAAGGAAAAATGCCCCGCCCCCTGACGGCCATGTTTTGCAACCAACTGGAACCATTTTCGAGTTTGTCCAAGATATCATTGGGACAAATCATCTGACCATTGTCCATAATGATCGGAAATAAATGTGATCTCTAGAGTGTTAACAAGATTTTACTATTGCCATAGTAGGAAAAATGCTCCATCCCCTAGGGGCCATGTTTTTCTACCAACCGGAATCATGTTCGAACTCGTCCAGGATATCATTGGGATAAATCTTCCGAGTTTTATGAAAATCAGACAATAAATGTGGCCTATAAAGTGTTAACAAGGTTTTACTCAACATATATATAGCCATATAACGAAAATGCCCTGCCCCTGGCGGCCATGTTTTCAAGCAACCGTAACCATTTTCGAACACGTCCAAGATATCGTTGAAACGAATCTTCTGACCAAATTTCATGGATATTGGACAATAAATGTGGTCTCTATAGTGTTAACGATGCAAATGTTGGCGCCGCACAACGCACAACGGACAAAAAGCGATCACAAAAGCTCACCATCAGCACATTGTGCTCAGGTGAGCTAAAATTTATACTAACACGCTGAAACCCGCAACTTGTTTAGTAGTTTACTACCAAATTAATATTTAATTGAACAATTAAACTTCCGTGTAATGGCTAAATTGTATCAAAAGGAATCGACTACATAAGAAGATAAATCGTGATATATCTCCCCAAAACAACAGAGGAGCACCCCTAGTTTTCCGTTTTATCAAATCAAAAACGGTAAATGGAAGCAGACACTCAACCTCCGCGCATAGATTTGACTGGAACCAGAATGGCTTGATCATATCCCTGCCTTCATAACCAACCACGTGATGATAGCCCACGCGGAACAATAATTTTACCGTTGTTATTTTTACTTTTTTAATTTATGTAATTAATTTTTTATGATGAACCGAAACTTATAGACTATTTTCAAAATATAAAAGAAAATGAGACTACTTTAAATAATGTACAACTTAAACAAAAAAATTATCCTATCAAATCGTGTAGGATTTTCTTGTGATGGCAGAGATTGTATGTGAGAGCAAAGATCGACAATATGAATAGGGAATATAAGTTTCGTGTTTTGTTATTATAACACCGAAAAACGTCACAAAGAACTCAAATTTGTTGCTTTCTTTGTTTTTGTTTGTTCAGGTTATAGTAAAAACGAAATATGAACTAATATACGTTGATACTTGATTTTTGTTGTGTCGAATGCAAAACGAAAAAGACGGTGTCTTCACGGACCCAACTTTCCATGTTTTCTTAAATGATTTATTTATTTATTGCATTAGATTTAAGACGGTATTTGTTGTACTGCACATCAAAGACAAGTGTTTTCATTAAAACCTTTTCCAACGTGATAAGAATCCGAATGAGCACTAAGTACCTTTTATATTATTAGAAGTGTTATATGTTGGTTGACAACAATAATTTGATTCGAAGAGAAATCGACTTGGAATAACATTTCGCTATATATTATAATTGCATCTTTTACTCTTCTTGTATATGTCCTTATACCTTAAACTAGAAGTAAATACATTGAAAAATTAAGAAGAAAAAATGTATTGCACAATCATGATAAACTAGACAAGTATACAAGGGACAAAATTGTCACAAAACCAGGCTTTCAATTTGAAGAAAAAAAGTCTGATAAAGGGAGAAAAAACTCAAACTGAACTGATTGTTCATAGTTACCCCCCTTGTTTCAAAATAAATCTATTTTTAGTCGTGGCGACCTTGACCTTAAAGATATTGACGTAATTCTTTAGTGCGACACACCGTCAAATGATGGTGAAAAAATGTGACAAATGATTTTAAAATCTCACAATGAAAGACATTGTTATGGCCCGGACAAGCTTGTTCCGCCCGCCCGCCCGCCAACATTCGCCAATCTAATAACCAGTTTTTTCCTTTGGAAAACCTGGTTAAAACAAAACAAGGGACAAAATTGTCACAAAACCAGGTTTTCAACTCAAAGTGTGACCTTGACCTTGGAGATATCAACATAATACTTTCGCGCGACACACCGTCCCATGATGGTGAATAAATGTGCCAAATGATTTAAAAATCTCACCATGAACGACATAGTTATTCTCAGACAAGCTCATTTATGGCCATGTTTGACCTTTGAACTCAAAGTGTGACCTTGACCTTGGAGATATCGACGTAATTTTTTCGCCCGTCCAATGATGGTGATTACTTCAGAGAGCAATTATCATCACCATCTGAATTGCATCCATTAAAATAAGTTTCCAAATGACTCATCAGAAAAATGACAACTCACATACAAATACTATAAAAAACATGTAAACAAGAGGGCCAAGATGCCGCCCTATTCGCTCACCTTTTTATTTACAAGGCCTTGTTCATTGCTTAGTTGAACCAACATATCATTAAGACAAACATTTTGACAAAGTTACATGAAGATTGAGCATGAAATATGACTTCCCCAGTGTTTACAATGTTTTTCTTTTTTTGACCTAGTGACCTAGTTTTTGACCCCACATGACCGAGTTTCAAACTCGATCAAGGTATCATTGGGACAAATCTTCTGACCACGTTTCATGAAGATCGGACAAGAAATGTGCCCTCTAGAGTGTTTACAAGGTTTCTCTATAGCATAATAAGGAAAACTGCAACGCCCACTGGCAGCCATGTTTTTCAACAAACTGCAACCACTTTTGAACTCAACAAACATATCATTTAAACAACCATTTTGACAAAGTTACATGAAGATTGGGTATGAAATGTGACTTATACAGTGTTTACAAGGTTTTTCGTTTTTTTGACCTAGTGACCTAGTTTTTGACCCAGCATGACCCAGTTTTGAACTCGATTGAGGTATCATTAGGACAAATCTTCTGATACAGTTTCATGAAGATCGGACAAGAAATGTGGCCTCTAAAGTGTTTACAAGGTTTGTCTATAGCCAAATAAGGAAAACTGCCTTCCCACTGGCGGCCATGTTTTTCAATGGACCGGAACCACTTTTGAACTCAACCAACATATCATTAAGACAAACATTTTGACAAAGTAACATGAAGATTGGGCATGAAATGTGACTTCTACAGTGTTAACAAGGTTTTTCTTTTTTTTTTACCTAGTGACCTAGTTTTTGACCCGGCATGACCCAGTTTCGAACTCGACCGAGATATCATTGGGACAAAGCTTCTGACCAAGTTTCATGAAGATCGGACAAGAAATGTGGCCTCTAGAGTGTTTACAAGGTTTCTCTATAGCCAAATAAGGAAAACCGCCCCGCCCACGTGCGGCCATGTGGCCTCTAGTGTTTATCAGGTGAGCTAAAACGGATTCAAATTGCAAAGCCCGCTTTGGAAGAGGAAAAGCATGGCAAATCCGAATAATGTTACACATATACAAGGGGAGAATAAAATTATAAAGCCTACATGTTCCTCATATTCATACCTAACACAATAAACGCTCTGCCATCATGCAATTTGCTTTGTTTTGCGTTTCCTTTAACATGTCCACTTACCACGAGCAATTTAATTTAAATGTGTCGTAAATGTTTGGATCATTATAACAGTTCTGCTTAATTTGTCTGCTCCATCCATCATATAATCAACATTTTATCGTAGTTTTTTTAACAAAAAAACTACATGCATTATTCGTCATATAAGACATGGGTTCCCGTGAATTAAAAAATTATTTCTAATATAGTGGGGTTGTACTAATAAAGGTCGATTTAGTTGAATTATAGTTAAAAAAAGTTATAATAGTACCTTCATATCAACTTCTCCAGTTGATGTCATTAAGTTGATGTCATTAAATGTTCTTTGATATCTTTGTTCAGGTAAATTAAGACGTGAAAGAAGTATGTTAGAACAAGGTAGACTAGTGTCTGTAAAATGTATTCACTGTAATGTCTTTACATTTAACAAAATCATTAAACATACAAGTTATCACGTAGGGCAAAGTAAACTGACATAAACAGATTGATGGACAATCCAGAAATGTAATTAACCTGACACTGACGTTTTGATTTGACTTGTTAATTGTTTCATTTTTTCATTAAACAATTCTCGACATTGATGTTCCAAACCAACATGTAAAAAAATAATTTCCAAAACATTCATTTGGGCATTACAAATTTGTCTATTGTTTCCATATATGTGTGGCACAAACTTAATGTCACGTACAGTTATGTTCGTTACTATGCCAGTATACGAAACATACGTTTGGCCTTAAATATATATTTTGTTTAATGTGTTGCAGTTACTTACAGCTTCACATGTAACAACACATGTAAATAAATTTGACAACCTCCCGACACGCTGTATGTTAGTTTTTCAAGATTCTCAATCCAAAACGATCTTTAATTCCTTGTTTCCTTAATCTGAAATTGATATCATGACCGAGTTGAGCGGAAATCAATGAAATCAGGCGAGTTAACAAGCGTTGCTTAGATTAAATCTTGTTAATGTTCATAATGGCCTATTGTCAGTGTTGAATGTGAGAATATATAAACAAAAGCACCGCATTACGGGTGCCACGCTCGGATGCGAAAGCTTGTCAGAATATTTTTTTTAGAGATCACAGTGACCTTGACCTTTGACCTAGTGACCCAACAAGAGAGTTTGTCAGAAACACAATGCCCCCTACTGCGCCACTTTGAAATAAAATTTCTATTTATCATTTGGCAGGTATAGACATCATCTCCTTTTAAAGCTTTATTACTTCCCTTGGATTTTGTCCAATCCGACCGGGGGGGGGGGGGAGGTCTGTAGACAGTCAAAAATGAACAAGTCAGACATCACTGACAACCAAGGCCTGTGGTTTATCAAAGAGATCATAGCCAGAGTTCATCATGTATGTATGGACACAAGTCCACTGGTATTTAATGAAAACTAGCATTAACAAATTAGAACAGGTAAGAAATGATATCAAGATATGTGTTCGTCAGAAACACAATGCCCCCTATTGCGCCCCTTTGAAATAAAATTGCCAACCGGGGGCGGGGGGGGGGGGGGAGTCTCACAGTCAATTATGACCATGTCAGAGTTTATCATGTATCTATGGACATAAGTCCACAGGTATGTAATGAACATCAAAGAAATTATATCATTAAAAAAAAACTTTGACAAATCAATCATTTGAGTTATAAATAATCAAAATAATAAATCTGTACAGTAACTGTGAGAGAACTTTAATTCTTGGTAAGGAAATATATAATATGAGATTTATAATTATATAAATTACTTCCCTTGAAAATAATTGTCTATAACAAATCTCTATTTATAGTAGCAAATAATTAAAAGCCACTACCGTGACTGTGATTGACCACTCGAAATGTGCAGCTCCATGAGATACACATTCATGCTAAATATATAAAGTGGCTATGTTCAATATTTAATAATTATCTCCCTTTTTAAAGCTTATTACTTCCCTTAAATTTGTATTTTTTACCGTAGACAGTAAAGGATGACCTTGACTTTTTACCACAATGTGTTTGTCAGAAACACAATGCCGCCTTCTGCTCCGCTTTGATTTATTTAACAAAAATATATATGTGGGCAGGTCAGATAACGATGTCCATTTAAAGCTTATTACTTCCCTTTACTTTGTTTTTTCGAACCTAGACCTTGAAGGATGATGTTCACCTTGAAATTTTACCACTCAAAATGTGCAGCTCCATGAGATACACATGCATGCCAAATATCAAGGTGCTATCTTAAATATTTAAAAAGTTATGGCCAATGTTAAGGTTTTAGCACGACGCCTACGGCGGACGTCGGATGTCGGACGACAAGCTGGCTATGACAATAGCTGGGGTTTTCTCCGAAAACTGACTCGCTAAAAATTAGAAATTGACATCATCACCGTGTTAAGTGAAATTAATGAGATCAGGCAAGTGTACAGGCATTGCTTATACTAAATCTTTTTCAGATGGTCAATGTCCTGGCCTGTCATTAGCGTCTGCGACCATTGCGTTCTTCAGATCTCTCCCTATACCTACGGTTATCTCCAGGATTTTTATCTCTCTCGCTTCGACTGTCTGCATGATCTGAACGATGACTTCTGTCTTGGTCTCTGTACCGATCATTTCCACTACTGTCTCTATCATGTCTTTCATATCTGTCATTCCCATTCCTATCTCTATCTCGTCTTTCAATACCACTCCTATCCCATTCAAGTCTTTCATTTCTGTCATTACCACTCCCATCTCTGTCATTTCTTATATTCCCTATCCTATCTCTATCATGTCTTTCATTTCTATCACTCCCTAAATTTTCTCTGCCTCTGTTCCGATCACGTTCTCTTTCATTGCTGTCTTCATCTTTATCAAACGAACCTCCCTCTTTATGTTTCCTATAGCTTGCCTCTCTGTTTCCATATGATTCGCGTTCCACCTCTCTTTTATGTGCATGTCTGTCATAATTTCTATGCCCTGAGTTTTGGCCAGTAAGTGCTCTATCATAACCTGTGTCGATTTTTTCTTTCTTAACTTTAACATTGGACTGATATTTGCCACCATCAGAACTTTGTGATTCTGATGAAGAATGCCGTCTTTTCTTTTTTTCTTTCTTTTCTTTTTTCAATTTCTTTTGCTTCTTCTCTGAAATGTTTTTGAATTATCATGATGCAGACAAAGATAAACAACATACATGATATAACAAGAATACTAATCAGCATCTTGGACATGGACAAGCAGGCTTAATGCATGTGGGTATCATGTCCTCTCAGATGAGCCAGTGCAGTCTGCACAGGCTAATCAGAGAAGACACTTTCAGCCTAAACTGGATTTTCACTAAGAAGAGAGACGTCCTTTAAACAAAATATACAATAAAAGTGGAAAGCGTCGTCTATGATAAGCCTGTGTGGACTGCAAACGCTTATTTAAGACCACACATTACGCACATGCATAAAGTCCAGTTTTTCATTAGACCTCCTCAAATAAATGTAGTTGAGCAATTTTTCACTGAAAAGGAGAAAATTAGATGAACTAAAGAAAGAAACACACCCATGTGCGTACGGGTTTTTTATTCTACCTTTCTTAACAGTGACTTGAAACATGTCCTCCTCCTCCTCATTGTCATCAGGCCTTGGTGACGGTTGCCGTGGTGATGGGGGTCGAGGAGCGCAGCCCTCTTTTCGCAGCTTCATCGTGACGTCATCCTCGTCCCCGTGCTCCTTGGGCATCCGGTACTCCTCAACGTGGTCCACACGGATCGTACGGCCCAGCAGCTGGAGGAGAGGAGAGACGTCGATTTGACGAAATATTTTTAGAAGAGAGAAGTCAATTGTATTTAAGATTTATAGAAGAGAGAAGTTGGTGGTATTTTACATTTTCAGAAGACAGAAGTAAATTGTATGAAATGTTTTTAGAAGAGAGAAGTTCATTGTATTTAAGATTTTAAGAAGAGAGAAATTTATTGTATCTAAGATTTTTATAAGAGAGAAGTCAATTGTATTAAAAACAAGGGACAAAATTGTCACAAAACCAGGTTTTCATTGTGAAAAAAAAATCTGATAAAGGGAGAAAACTCAAACTGAACTTTTGAAATGACCAAAAAAAATTAACCCCCTTTGTAAGTTTTTTTTTTTTTTTTTAAATCTATTTTTAGTCGTGGCGACCTTGACATTGGAGATATTGACGTGATTCTTTCGTGGGACACACCGTCCCATGATGGTGAACAAATGTGCCAAATGATTTTAAAATCTCACAATAAATGACATAGTTATGGCCAGGACAAGCTCATTTATGGCCATTTTTGACCTTTGAACTCCAAGTGTGACCTTGACCTTGGAGATATCGACGTAATTATTTCGCGCGACACACCGTCCAATGATGGTGAACAAATGTGCCAAATGATTTTAAAATCTGACGATGAACGACATAGTTATGGCTCGGACAAGCTCATTTATGGCCATTTTTGACCTTTGAACTCAAAGTGTGACCTTGACCTTGGAGATATCGACGTAATTATTTCGCGCGACACACCGTCCAATGATGGTGAACAAATGTGCCAAATGATTTTAAAATCTGACAATGAACGACATAGTTATGGCCCGGACAAGCTTATTCCGCCAGCCCGCCAGCCCGCCAGCCAGCCAGCCAGCCCGCCAGCCAGCCAGCCCGCCAGCCAGCCAGCCCGCCCGCATTCGCCAATCTAATAACCAGTTTTTTCCTTCGGAAAACCTGGTTAAAAATTAGAAGAGAGAAGTTAATAGTATTTAAGATTTTTAGAAGAGAGAAGGTAATTGTATTTAATATTTTTTGAAGAGAAAAGTCGATTGTATGTTAGATTTTTTAGAAGAGAGAATTTAATTGTATTGAAGATTTTTATAAGAGAGAGGTCAATTGTATTTTTTTTAATTAGAAGAAGGAAGTCAATTGTATTGAAGATTTTTAGATGTGAGAAGTTGATGGTATTCAACATTTTCAGAAGACAGAAGTAAATTTTATGTAAGATTTTTATAAAAGAGAAGTCAATGGTATTTACAAATTTTAGAAGACAGAAGTCACTTGTATTTGTTTACATGAAACATTTGCTTGAAATAAAGTTTTAACAAAATTGGATTTAAAATTTCAGGAGAGAAGTCCATGGTATTTAACATTTTTAGAATACAAAAGTCAATCAAAATTAAAATTTTAAGAAAACGGAAGTCAAATGTATCTCACATTTTAAGACAACAGATATCAATGGTATTTCACATTTGAAGAAAACAGAAGTCAGTTGTATTTAGCATTAGGAGAAGACAAAAGCCAATTGTATTTAACATACGTAGAATACAGAAGTCAATTGTATTTAACAATCCCAGAAGATAGAAGACAATTGTATTCAACATTCATTGAAGACATATGTCTATTGTATTTAACATTCGCAGAAGTGTATTTAACATTCACAGAAGACAAAAGTCAATTGTATTTAGCATTTGTAGAAGACAGAAGTCAATTGTATTTAACATTCGTAGACGACAAAAGGCCATTGTATTTTACAATTGTAGAAGACAAAATCTAATTGAATTTAATAATCTTATAAAATGTTTTTCGTTGCATAAAGGTTATATCCAATTTTTAAGAATTATTTTGTGAAGGTTATTCACAGTCTACGATTATTATCATTGATTGCACATAGGCTTTTTACAGTCCATTGAAGTTAGCTACACTCCACAATTATTCTTCTTGATTCCTTTGAGGTTCGCAAGTGTCTTCTTTAATTCAATTGAGAATATCTACAATTCACAAATACTTACCTTTATTCCATTTATGTTATCGACAATTAACAAATATTCACCATTATTCCATTGAGATTTTCTACAATTCACATATACTTACCCTTATTTCATTGAGATTATCTACAATTCACAAATACTTATACTTCGCCTACTGAATGTAATAAGTCATGTAACAGACATTTTTATACATTTTTACTTTTTTCCATTTTTGTGTTTATTAAGGTGACATACATCAACTGTTAAAATATTAAGTCAACCTTTTTGGTAAAAATAATGTTTTTATCAAATTTTCGAAATTGACATAACAAACACATGTCATTTTCTGAATGTAAAAAGTAGCGTAACTGACATTTTGTTAAATTTTCAGGAGAAGCAAAAAAATGTTTTATAAAAATAATAACCATTTTTCCGTATTCAAATTTTCTGATTAGTATTATAATAACACTTGAAAAACGAAACAAAACTCCAAATTGATATGTCTTTTTTAAAACAATAAAAAATTAAGAAAGGAGCAGTTACCATAATTTCAACTCTGAAATATTTTGAGCGCAAAAAATAACGTAAGTGCTCTTACTGTATTTTTGAAAATGTCTGAAAATATGCTTTCCTGAACAATTCACAAAATGTCAGTTACCCTAGTTATTACATTCAGTAGACGACTTATTCCACTAGGCTTATTGACATTAAACAAATATTTACCATTATTCCATTGAGATTTTCTACAATTCACAAATACTTACCCTTATTCCATTGAGATTATCTACAATTCACAAATACTTATACTTATTCCACTAGAGTTATTGACATTTAACAAATATTTACCTTGATTCCATTGAGATTATCTACAGTCAAGACAGTACTTCTTTGGTCTTCAAAACAGATGAAACAAAACCCTTTAGACTTTCCAGTCTTCTTGTCACGCACTAGGTTGATATTCACTATTTCACCATACCTTAAATAGATGTCAATAGATGTAAATAAAGTAAATAAAACATTTAAAAAACAATTAAATTGCATTAAAACATAACTATATAAATATATTAAAACACAACAATCTCAAAGGCTTTAAATTTTAAAACTGCAGCAGCAGTTGTACCAAATATGAGTTTGAAATATCTGTTTTTTAATAATGTTAACACTAACTGGTCCACACAAAAATAGCTGTACTACTATCAACAAGAGCTGTGTTTGTGAAACACAATGCCCCCACTGCACTTTGAAGCCGCATGGCAGCTATTTTAGACAAAAAATGACCTTTGACCTTGAAAGATGACCTTGACCTTGCCCTTTCAAACTCAAAATGTGCAGCTCCATGAGATACACATGCTTACCAAATATCAAGTTGCTATCTTCAATATTGAAAAAGTTATGACCAAGTTTAAAGTTTTGGGACACACACATACAATGACAGACAGACAGACAGACAGACAGACAGACAGACAGACAGACCAAAAACAATATACACCCAATCATTCGATCTAGGGGCATAAAAACAAACACCTTAAAAGGTAAGTTTTCTGGTGAATTATTTGTTTTTTCAAAATTACTGTTTTTAATTCAAATCTTCACAAATTAATACAAATAACACAACAAGAGGCCCCATAGGGCCCTGGGTCGCTCACCTGAGAGACTAAGATGGAAAGAAACAAAGATTAAAATTCTTCAGCAAATATTTCAAATTATTGGTATGACAAGACTGACTTTAAAAATAAGGTGTTTAAAAGTATTCACAATAGGCCTATATTGAAAATTACCCCACCCACCCTTGCCGCCATGTTTTAATACCCAGATTTATTTTAAAATATATATATATATTTATGAGGAAAATGCTTCTTACATGTACAAACATATAGAGAAAACTGCCCCAACCCATGGCGGCCATGTTTTTCCACTGATCACGACCCTTTTAAAACTCATCCGAAATAATAAAATCAATGTTTTGACCAAGTTTCATGATGATTGGCCAAAAAATGTGACTTTTAGAGTATTTGTTATTATATACATATAAGGAAAATGACCCCCCCCCCTGGCGGTCATGTTACTAGATGGATCAAAACCATTTTTAAATACAACCGTCGTATCCAGGATATGCATATAGAGAAAACTGCCCCAACCCCTGGCGGCCATGATTTTTCACTGATCACGACTAATTTCAAACTCAACAAAGATATCCATAAAACCAATGTTTTGACCTAGTTTAATGATGATTGGACAAAAACTGTTACTTCTAGAGTGTTTACAAGCTTTTTTTACTACTTCAATATAAGGAAAAAGCCTCCCCCTCCGTTGGCCATGTTTTTTTACCAATCCGAACCATTTTCGAACTCAACCGTCGTATTCAGGAAACAAATGTTCTGATCAAATTTCATGAAGATTGGTCAAAAAATGTGTCTTCTAGACTGTTCACATGTTTTCAGTTTATACATATAAAGAAAACTGCCCCACCCCTGGCGGCCATGTTTTTCGAATGATCACGACCATTTTCAAACTCCTCCAAGATATCCGCAAAACCAATGTTTTGATGATTAGGCAAAAAATGTGACTTCTATAGTGTTCACAAGCTTTTTTAATAATATAAATGTAAGGAAAATGACCCCCCCCCCCCCCCCGCCCATGTTTTTATACCGATCTAAACCATTTTTGAACTCAACAGTCATATACAGGGAACAAATATTCTGACCAAATTTTATGCAGATTGGACCAAAAATGTGACTTCTAGAGTGTTCACATGTTTTCACTATATATATAGAGAAGACTGCCCCGCTCTCTGGCGGCCATGTTTTTCACCGGTCTGGACCATTTTTGTACTCGTCCCAGATATCAATGAAACCAATGTTTTGTTCAATTTTAATGATAATTGGACAAAAATTGTGACTTCTAGAGTGTTCACAAGGTTTCTCTTTAGCCATATTAGGAATACTGTCCCACCGCCTGGGGGCCATGTTTTTCAACGGAACAGAACCATTTTTTAACTCAACCAACATATCATTAAGACAAACATTTTGACAAAGTTACATAAAGATTGGGCATCAAATGTGACTTCTACAGTGTTCACAAGGTTTTTCTTTTTTTTGACCTAGTGACCTAGTTTTTTTACCCAGCATGACCCAGTTTCGAACTCGGTCGAGGTATCATTGGGAAAAATGTTCTGACCAAGTTTAATGAAGATCAGACAATAAAAGTGGCCTCTAGTGTTCACAAGGCAAAATGTTGACGACGAACGACGGACGGACGACGGACAAAAGGCGATCCAAAAAGCTCACCATGAGCATTGTGCTCGGGTAAGCTAAAAAACAGGAACAAATGTGTTGAAATAAATAAAAGAGCAAATAATACAAGACTTATTTAAATCACTCAATGCATTTTAAACCTTTCCCTCTCAGAAGCAAAGTGAAAATGGCTATTTGCAAACACATGTGTAAAAATACTTATCTCAGTGGTAAATGGTTAATATAAATACATTGAAAATGGGTCTCATGCCAAATACCGCCAGCATAGCTCCAGACGAGCCTGCACATCTGCTATAAAGTTAAGGAAGGCTTAATGGTCTCATGAGTGGACCAGGACCAGGTAGCTCCTGAGTAACCTTTGCAAATGCTCAAGTCTGGAGCAATGCTGGCCGCATATGACAAAAGACTTATTTCGCATGAACCAGCTCATTTCTTACTGTGAAAATACACATATTGTATCCCCCTCTGTAAGGTCATAGGGAAGACCGCCAACAAATATCCAAGCGCTGTCCTTGTATTGATCGTGCCAAGACTTCTTATTGGTCAATCCAAGCTCAAGTTCCCTTTGATTGAGCTTTTGGAGATTTTTCACATTTCTGAAACAAAATGAAAACACTTGCAATCTTTTAGACATTATCATAGGGTAAAGACCTGGAGATCTTGGTCCCCCACTCTCCTCTCAACTAGGTTGGTCAACACAAACAAGGAAAACATTATTTAAAGTGTTTTTTCAATACTGAGTATTCAATGACCTAATCCCGTTTTGTGCATAGGGGCCTTAATACCACAAATTTATATACAATGTACGTTGTGCACAGGAGCCTTAATACATGTATCATAAATATCTATAGGGGAAACAAGGCGTAAAATTTCTGTACATCAACAGGGATGAGCTCAAGTGTTTGCTAAATCTATAGAAAAGAAACTAGACAAAAATTATACATCAAAACAAGATCTTAAAAACAATGTAATATGGAATTTAGACTAGTATATATTGCGACAACATTTGAAAGGTCAGACAACAATTTTCAGATCATCTGTATAATTGTCTGAACCAAAATGATTATATAATCTTTAAACAGCTTTTGGCATCAGAAGTTTAAGACATACATGTACAGTGTATCTCGATTTTTTTAAACACAATTTTGGTGAACATAACCCATTTCAAATGTATTTCCTGAATCGCGATTTCTTTCGATTTTATTTGATCCATTCAATATCATATTGTTATTATTATTCTTATGAATCAGAAAACACTTGTTTAAAAAATGTGAATTTTTGAAACCATCGTTATTATAGTCTGTCGTATGTATTCCTATGGTATCGCTAATCCCGTGGTATTTAAATTGCGCCCCCTATGTGCTGTTTACATGTCAGACTGTGACCCAATTTCCAATCGCTCTAACAAAGCAGTTTTCAATCGATCATGAGCAATATTGTGGTACTAAGTTGTGTTTGAAATCCATCAAAAACACGTTTATTTTTAAAATTAAACAATATTCAGATTTAAATCTTTAGTGTTTTAGCTTATCTTCAACTTGTTTACACTTGATCTGCTTACACTTTTCAGATCGGATTAATTTCTAAGTTTACGATAGGTTAGACATCAGTTTATAAAGATAAGGTCTAAAACCACAATCTTTGAGATTGTTCAAATTCAACATCAAAATGACATTTACGAAACGCCTGCATGAATTATCAAATTATATGATTTTTCTTGGTTTCTGTTAACCCTTTTAACTTTGAAGCAAAGTGAAAATGGCAATGTGCAATCAGCATTAAACCAGAACAGCCTGCGAGTAACTCACAGTCTGTTCAGGTTTTATGCTGTTTGCTGCTTATCAGTATCTAAGGGTTGGAAATGAAGCCTTTAAAACTTCAATCTAGTAAATAAGGACTTAAAATAAATTTTACTTTCTTAGGAACTACAAATGCGTGAAAAAATGTATCTTAGTGGGAAAGAAATAATTAAGAAGCACTGGTCATCATGCAATCCATTTAATTGAGCAAAACTGACAGTTTAGGTTTACACATATCAACAAAGAAGTCATTTCTGAACTATCAAAGTTTGCAAGGAATTAAAGTTTTAGCCATGGTGATCTTATGTATTGGTTCTGTTGGTTTACTTGGAACGAATATAAGTGTCTTGTTCTGAGAAAATTGGGCTTAATGCATGTGCGTAAAGTATTGTCCCAGATTAGCCTGTGCAGTCCGCACAGGCTAATCAGGGACGACACTTTCCGCTTTTATGGTATTTTTAGTTTCAAGGAAGTCCCTCCTTGCCAAAAATCAAGTTTAGACGGAAAGTGTCATCCCTGATTAGCCTAAGCGGACTGCACAGGCTAATCTGGGATGGCACTTTACGCACATTCAGTATGCCCCTTTTTCTCAGAACAAGACACATAAGTGAACTTTTTTAGAATTTTGGAGAGTCTATATCTGTAATTCTGTATGTCTGTAAACAAAAAGCAACCATGGCATTTTAAAATTAGATGTGAAAACATTGTTATAATATTGTAGTAAAATTAACAATTTGCAAGCAATTAACATGTTGAAGAAATATGATATTCCAATAGTCAAAATTATCAAATAGACTTTGGCAAGCAAATTAGGATGCACCTATTATGATATCATATTACTTATATAACATACATGTACTATCAACCACACACAAAAGAAAAGATTTGAACAAAAAGTAAATAGATGCAAACTACTTGACCATTTGTTTTTCTTTTAGATTTCTTTTTAATGTTTCCTGTGTCTGACAGATGTGACAATGATCTGACAGACTTTCAAATTATGTAAAACACATGGCTGAGAGGTTTTGTGGTGTTTGGTTCAAGTAAGGATGAAACTTTCAGTATTTATTCATTTATAAATATTCATTCCCAGTGTTTTGCCGTGAATCTTTACTGTTGGGGACAGGGACCCCCTAGGGTTAAAAAAGTGGGGACAAAAAGGAAAAATCCGGGGACACAGAAATATATTTGTAGCAGAATTAAATTTTCAGACACTACCTTTTACTTGCACTCTTAAACTTGCTTGATTTCTTCTTACAGCCAGTCCACAGAATGTAACATTCTAATTCAAACTTGAACATTTTTAAAACTGTAAAACTGTCAAACAATTGTCAACATATTTACAAAACTTTGAACAGATTAATGGTCATTGGACTCAGCATGGCGTGTCAAAGTACTTGTTTGATAATTAGAACTACCGATAGTAAAGGCGTTTTCTTTTTTGTGCTTATGCACAAATTGCATGTCATTTTGTTGTCATCAAACAGTGACCAAGAAAATTCTCGAAGCCAATCTGCTTGGAATGTACGTTTAGGGGCAGACTTTTTTGTCATTGCTAAACAATGTTGGGACTTGGGAAGACTCTGTTGGGTTGTTATAATATAGAAAAAACTAAAATGGATTTTGTTTTCTTCGTCCGGTCACTTTCCGCCATTTTGATAGGTGTGGAAATTTCCTTGATATCTGATTGGTTGTTATAATCTCAACTTACCAATGAAATTAAGTGTCATTAAAGTAAATTAACCATTGGCTGCGATTAATGACGTCACGTCCAATGAAACAAGCAAATTCATTGAATTGATATCCCCCGCCAATATACTTCTGGACACAAATATTTCTGGAAGGGATGGACCACGCCAATGTGCATCATCCTCTTATCCATTTATATACATGTACATCCTCTTATCCATTTATATGCTCATACAATGTACCAAGTTGCAATGAAATCCGTCAAAGCACTTCCAAGATATGGCTCCGGACACACACAAAAAGCATTTTTTCAAAATACAAAGGGCCATAACTCTGTTATTATCCAATGGTGTCCAATTCCATTTGGTGTGCATCATCCTCTTATCCATATATATACTCATACCAAGTTTCAATGAAATCCGCCAAAGCACATCCAAGATATGACTCCAGACACAAAAGTGCCGGACGGACAGAAGGACAGACAACGCCAAAACAATATCCCTCCGCCTATGGCGGGGGATAATAATTCATTGTAGTTACACATTCACTCGATTACTTTGCCAACTAACATATTGAAATGATTAGTTTTTATTCCTTATTCCTGTGCGCCCGCTGACCAATATACGGAAAACGGGTGGGGACAAATCCTTTTTTTGCGCCTATGACGCACGGGCGCATTCATGGCAGAACACTGAATTCCTTATAGAAAGTTTCAACAAAGTCTAAATTTGTTTATTTGCAGGCATAGTTTTGACTTGACAACCTAAGAATACATGTACATCATTTTTTCCCTTGTGCTCATACATACAAACAATCATCATATTGAATTCCAACTAACTAGAATCATTTGCAGGCCGAGCCAAAGCACCTGGATAAGTCATTCTTTTAATAACGGAAAGTATGTACCCAGCAAGAAATATCCTCCACCACAATGAGTATTGAACCTTTCGGTTCCAAATCAGGCAGACACTGTACCGTTTTGCTATAACAGCTAGCTCCTATATAGCAAGGCAGTATATGTTCTCCTTACATGTATATGGAACCCTGCTACATGTACAAGTACAAAACTCTTGAGTTTCTAGATGATTTACTCATAAGCTATTCATAAGAAGGGAAAGCCAATATGGCGGCTATCGCTCACCTCACTAACATTTTGACAGTATAAAATGTTTGGCAGAACGTGAGACAATCAATATGATAACAGGACCCCTGTTAATTGATCGATTAAGACACGTAGGGTCAGTGATTTTTTTTGCTCAAATTTACAGCCGATTTTCGGCTACTTCCCAATCGCAAAAATAAACTTTTTTTCCCAAAATCTGACCAAAATTTCCCCAAAAAAGCCCAACTTAAAAAAAAAACAAAAAAAAAAACACATTTTTTTTTTTTTTTAGAAAGAAGTCTCATATAACTTAATTATGATTTCTTAAATCTAGGTCTCAACTTTATTTTTTAAACATCTTACAAAATATATAACTTGAATTTAGTCATTTTTGTCCATAAATCATTCCCAAACTTGCCACTTTTATTGATTAAAAAAAATCCCAATTTGGCCAGACTCCTTTTCTAGAAAACTCCCTGAACATGCACTTAAAAGCAATATCACTTCTGTTACTTATAATCCTATTTATAATGCTTAATTTTTCCCAATTTCATGGTTTATCGGGCTATTTTTCCCAATTTCACGGATTATCGCGCTAATTTTCCCAATTCAAATGGCACAGGCTGAAACAAATTAAAGCAAAAAAAAAATCACTGAGGGTAGTCACCTATTCCAGTAGGCATTGCTATGGAGACGCTGTGGATTAGTGGGAACACAGATTTGAGGTGCAGTTAAGTCTAAGATAAGGTACATGTATATATGGATTTTGTTAAATCTGGGAAATTTGACAGATGTCCAGGACTGCAGAACACGTTCTTCATTTCCGGGACAATGCCAGATAATCTGGGACGTATGGCATGTACATTTGTATGCTGTTATAACATATGATACGAAGATGAAATAAAAAGCATTTATCTTCTTTTCAAAAGACCTTTCCAACGATGTATAACAATAAATACTTTATAATTGTAATTTTAAAAATAGTCTTTCCTCACTGTCAACATAAAAATGTCAACAAGAATAGTATGTTGAAACATTGTCGTGTTGTAAATGGTAATCTATTTTTGAATTTTATTTGATTGCTTTCCTTAATTTGTCTGTTAAGGGATGTGCATAGCTAAAGAAAGCTGAAGCCAACCCCGTATCGAAAGTCAACCAGAGTCGTAACATATTTATCATATGTTATGCTATAAATCAAAGAAAGCTCCTTTTCTTGGACACATTTCTATGTATATTGGTGAATGAATATAAATTACTGCATCGGGGAATATTTTAAGGTTCAAATGTTTCAAATGCATCTTACAATAAATGAAAATAACTCTCATCAGTCTGAAATTCACAATTTTGACGCCATTGTCGCTTTGTCAAGTGACGAGTTTTCATTTGGATACTTTCGGATCGACCTTGACATTTTTTTTGCTGAAATTGTAAACATTACTTTCGTTTTCAAAAAAATCTATCAGGGCTCAACATTAACGGTTGTCCTATTGCCACTGGCAAGTAAAAGTTTGGTCCGGGCAAGTTATTTTATAATCTAGTTGTCCGCCCGGGCAAGTGCAAAAAAAAACAATGAGCATTTAATTTAGACTATAATTGACTTTAATTGCTCTAATCATTTTGTTAAATATGCAAAAATAAAAATAAAGTTTTGTGGTGTATTATTTTGATCTTTATTGAGCTTTACAGTTTATGTGATATTTCATGTTTGAGCAAGTGGCTTTACGTTCAGGGCAAGTAGATTTTCTAAGTACTTGCCGGGCAGGGCAAGTTGGTTTTTAGGTTAATGTTGAGCCCTGTCTATTATTTGTGATTAACAACTTACGTCTGGTGGATTGTAAGACTGATTTCAGTGTGAAACACAGGGTTCCCGCTGTCGATCGCCATTGGCGCCAATTGCGACAAAATAAAAAATCTGGCGACAAAATTTCGTAAATGGCGATTTTAAAAAAATCGTCATTTTTCTGCATTTATATTTTCTTAAAATGACAAAAGACGCTGTGTTTACCAGCCGCTTTACGGCAGTCGTAATACTATAGATTTCCATGCAATCGGGACTCCTCGGACAATTCCGCCATAACGGCGACGGTGTGGTGTAGCCCACTGTCCGATGCGTTCAGATTGATTTCCATCACAGGCAGCAGTATCATAAAAAAATGCCCCCCCCCCCCGGACCATACCCCCCCCCCCCCCCCCCCCGAGCTTACTCCAGGGGTTCCAGATTGTTAAATGTACACCTATTGTGTATGGTTTAACTTTCCAACATCGAATAATGACAAAAAATAACAGTTTAAAAAAATACCCCTCTTATAGGTATTATATATACACAAGGTATGAAACGCACTATATGCCTATTGCTGAAAGATTGTGGAACACTGGACGTGACCTTTTTCATCGAAAACACACATGTTCCCGTGCAGTTGCCGACAAAATCCAACTGGATTCGTTAAAAGACAGTAAAAGAAACGAGATTACACTATTAACCGTTCTTCTGCTCGGCTAATAACTTTAATATTCAATTAAATTCGACTTTCTCGCTACATGTCTGTGTTTTGCTGTCATATTTTGTCGATCGAATACTCGGTTCTAAAACGCCATATCATTGGCCAACACAATGAGAACAACCAACCAGATGACGCGTTATAAAATTAAAATGGTGTACATGTGTTGATAAAACACCGAGAGACATATAGCGAGAAAGTCAAATTTAATTGAACATTAAGGTTATTTGCCGAAGAGATGATCGGTAAGGTGTGTAATTACGAAGCTTTTAATGTCATTTATTGAATCCAATTGCCTTTGTCCGGCAAGTGCATGGAAACATGTGTGTTTTCGATGAAAAAGTTCACGTCCAGTGTTCCACAATCTTTCAGCAATAGGCATATAGTGCGTTTCATACCTTGTGTATATATAATACCTATAAGAGGGGTATTTTTTTAAACTGTTATTTTTTGTCAATATTTGTTGTTGGAAAGTTAAACCATACATAATAGGTGTCCATTTAAGAATCTGGAACCCCTGGGGTAAGCTCGGGGGGGGGGTATGGTCCGGGGGGGGGGGGGGGGGGGGGCAATTTTTTTATGATACTGCTGCCTGTGATTTCCATGATGTAAGCGATACAGCTGTTTTCAATGGAGCGTGGAGCTGACTGCATACTACCGCAAAGTGGCATGTTATGGTGATAATTGCGATTATCTGGAGTGTTGTTGCAAGTTATCTTAATTGGTCGGCAGTTTTATTGCATCAGAGATAAGGCAATATTGAAACATGCCGACTTTGCGCTTAAATGTGAAGTGTTTGTCACAGTGTTCGAAGCAGATTCAAGACCATTAAATTGACAACAATGACAATCAAAAAGGTAAGTATCGATTGTTTTTAGAAAAATCGGGTGTAATTATAGAAAATTGTAAAACATTTTACCCGTATTGGTTCTAGTTAAACAGTGACATATTTCTGTTTCACTCGTCAAAATGGCATATTCAGAGTGTAAAACGACTTTTAAAAAGTGAACATTAGATTCTCCTAATTTTGAGACTCATTCAAAATGCAAACGTTCCCCTCCCTAACATTCACCAGCTAACAAACAAAAACCAAACAAACAGTTGTTTATCAGAATTTTATTGCCTTCAATATGATTTCCAACACACAATCTATGCTGTGTGAACTCTTTATATCCTCATCACTTATCAATTCACTCACTACAGAATGTACTGTTTTAAGAAAGGTAAACATAGTTAAGCACATTTATATTATTCATATACTACACATTAATTGATTATTATTAGTTTAATATTAATATTATATCTCCCTTTTTGTATTTTCAGAATACCATAGAGTTATGAAGCACCAATACTGTGGCAACATAGTCAGGCTGCTAAGAAGGTGTCAATCAACAAGAGTTACAACTGATTGAATGTGCCTTTATTTAATGAACAATTTTAAATGTGTTGTTATTATAAATACTACTGTTATTAAATCAATTCCTTTAACATACTGTAAATGCTCATTTTTTTGGTATTATAATAACATGATCTTCATCGCCCAAATGTTGCCCCAGTGTGGCGACAACTTTTTTAATTTGGCGAAAGTAAGTGGCGACAACTTTTGAAAGCCCAGAGGGAACCCTGAAACAGGTAGTTTTATATAATATTTACCTTGAGTTTGTATTTACACTACAATTTGTTTACAAAACAAGCCATAATAATCTAAAATACCAGGAAATGTCATTCTAAATTTTAAAACACTTGAACACATGGTATGTTTCTAAAAATGGAAATAACGTCACATGACCGTGAAATCTCGAGAGATTCGCATTTCAAGAAAGTCTGTCAAATTGCTGTTTTTCTCCTACGTAAGAGCAAAATAGATAAATTTTAAATGTCTAAGATAGTATTTTGTGAAAGAATATATCAGTCAAATGTGAAAAATGTCAATCTTTCCGATCAAGTGGTTGATTTGGGCCAATAACTGCATTTAAAAGCTGTTTTGGACCGGTCTCTGTTGACTGTCAACTTTTTTGGAATTTCTGGTTGACTTTCCTAATGGGTTTGGTCCATAACTATAAAGTCGCGCCTGTCAAAAATCATAAATAGCGACATTTAAAGTTATGGTAGCCAGAACTAGGATGTGCACTGATCATGAAGGGGTGCACAATGGTCAAATATGCTTAAATAAAAAGTACATGTATAAACCTATATAGCTAGAAATTGTATGACAAGTTACCGCTTTTTCTGAATAATATCTTTGCATAGTAAACTCACGTTAATGGATTCATCGCAATGCAGAAATCAACTCATTTGATCGTTTATGATTTCAGGTTGTTGTTGTTGTTTTTGTCGTTTCGGATAGTAACCTAAAGGAGAATCTAAAAGTAGTTTGGGTTACAAATAACCACACGGTATGAATGTCCGAAATCGATTACTTCTCTGCAAGACTGTTGTTTGCAGTCTCGCGTCGAAAATACATCAGAACATTTCCCGATACGTAGATATTCGTTGCAGAACAAAATTCCATCTCATCATTCATCATGCTATAATTTCAAAGGGTCGCTGTATCAGAAGAAAAAGAAGAATATTGCACAAAACTTAAAGCACAACCATTTACAACCCAAACCCCAAAGAAAACATCGATGAAGAGAAACAAGGTCGACAATGTTGATCCAAAAATCTTCATTCTATTCATTCCAAACTAATAATGTTGATAAAGTATCTTTAAAGCTCAAAAAAACATTTAGACAAGCCTCAGCTGAATTCGTTATAGTATGAATAGCGATAAATTGGAATTTATACGAAAATTAATTGAAGCGTGGAATACCGAAATTAAATTAGCGCTTTACGATTGCTGACTTCTGTGCAACTTTGGACTGAGTGTCGTGAACAGTTTCAATTTCTGAGCTCGACTCAGACAAAGACCTATGTGTGTATAGGTCTTTGACTCAGATGATGATATTTAAGTTTCCACTTCGCTGTGTGTTGAGGGTGCTGGTCAGCGCACGAGCAAACTCAAATCTCAGATATTCGAATATTCCTCCTCAAACTCAGGGTTGGGTACGACTCAAAACTAAAAACAGAACACCAAATATAGCAAGATGATCAAACTCATTTCAAGAATCGAAAACATACACTGCAAGATGAGTTAAATATTGACTTGAGATTGATAGTCATACTTAGCCCAACACTCGAGCTACGAACGTCAGATCTAACACATAACACCTGTATACAGAAAAAACGCTTTGAACTGAGAATGATAGTTATACTTAGCTTAACACTCGATGAAACAAAACGTCAGATCTAACACATAACACCTGTATACAGAGAAAACGCTCTGAACTGAGAATGATAGTTATACTTAGCTTAACACTCGATGAAACAAAACGTCAGATCTAACACATAACACCTGTATACAGAGAAAACGCTCTGAACTGAGAATGATAGTTATACTTAGCTTAACACTCGATGAAACAAAACGTCAGATCTAACACATAACACCCGTATACAGAGAAAACGCTCTGAACTGAGAATGATAGTCATACTCGAGCTACAAAACCGTCCGATCATAACATCTGTACTTTATACAGAAAAAACGCTCTGAACAGACGTTTAGACATGCTGTACATAAAGAACACGCATGGAGATAGCAAACCAATAAACTTAACATTCAAAATGATTCATTCTCCGATAATAGATTATTTAATGGACTGCTTAATGAACAAACAGAGGTAGTGCATTCATATAAGATCTACGTGTTGATTACACTATCTTCTCTTACTCAAGCATAGTGCACGAATTAAATAAACAACAACTAACATTTCGAAAAAAATTGAAAAGCAGCTTTATCAGAGGTAAAACATACTGATTTTGACGTCGAATCTTCCGTTTCGATGTAAACGGCATACATTGGTTTCTTATAAAATGTCTACATTTTAATTACGACATTGCTGTCAAGTTCATCCGATCCATTTCCAAAGCCTCAACAACGGGAATCATAACAAACGGTAACCGTGAAGCGTACTTTGGTAACATTATCTGTATTTCTAGTGCACATGCTCCATGAGCTGTTCAGTTACACAACTTTACGATTGGTAGCGTCGATTCAATCTCCACGCAGAGTTGTCGTTCCTTGCTCTCATATACAATCTCTACCAGCACCAGAAAATCCTACCATATTTGGTAGTTTTTTTAGCATTATATTATGAAAAGAAGCATCATTTTCTTTTACATTTTATAAATAGTGTATAAGATTAAGTTCATAATTTAAAAAAAATACCGAAATTTAAATAAGTAAAAGTAACAACGGTAAAATTATTGCACCACGTGGATAGGCTATCATCATGTCGTTGGTTATGTAGGCAGGGATTTGATCCAGGTATGCTGATTCCCGTCAACTCTGCGCGGAGGTTGGCGTCAATTCTTTAGAACACCTTTCAACCTCCGCGCAGGGATTTGACTGGAACCAGTATGTGCTTGAGAGCAAGGAACGACAACTCTGCGTGGAGATGGCTCACCTTTGTGTACCCGTTAGGATGAGGCTCATATGAACTCTTACACGCAAACGCCAGGGAAGCCACGAAAAGCTTGATTCCTATCGTCTATTTTCAACATTGTGCCGAAGCATATCAGTTCGACTTGTATGTTATACTCACCCTCACATATGGTCTGGATATAATATCAATTAGTTAATGTAATACCTAAACTCTGGAACGCGTTCAAAAGAACATAATTAGAAACAAACGCAGTATTTGCATGCTTTGCCATCATAACCATTAGATAGGACAGTTTTATCGAACTATCGCACTAAGTTAACTGCGCACAATATTAACCGATATGAATATCAGAAAGTATGCAGACAACGTCTCGGTCAAATACACGTTCTCCGCATCGTTTTATCAAACGGTACTTTCGGTTAACATGAAACTCACATTTGTCATCAGTCTCCACTTAATACATACGCAAGCCAAAGACAAACAAAATTATTTGAGGACATCAAGTCCTGTAATGTTTTGAAACTTACGGGACCTAACACAGATTTTACCGGGCCTTGTCCTTGTTTACGAAAGAAGCGAAGATACAATTAAAATACAATAAAATAAAATGATCACTAAATTAATATATGTTCAATACCCGTAGCCAGGGGGGGGGGGGTGCGTTGGGTGCGTTCGCACCCAATCTTTTTTGACGAGTAAAAAAATGTACTATAAGTTGCAACCAACTTTATTTGACGCAAAAAGGGTTATTTATTTTTTCCAGGAACCCAGTGAGTCTTTGTATTTAAGCGTTAAAATAATGTTGTATTCAATATGAAACCGACAGGTCACCATATAATTAATTTCTCGATTAACTCATTCCCAAGATAGCACGTGATTTTTATTTACAATTTTTAACCGTAGAATTGTTGAAATCAACAGAAGTTTTGACAGCAAAATTTGAGAAGATCTAGGAAGCCAGTCCCCGAAAAATGGAATTGGAATCTTTGTTATAAATGGATATTTGTTTTGTTGTCTGTATAATGCATAATTATTAACCTTGCACTATTATCCGTATAAAATCGATACACATTTATATATATTAAATACTGAATGATTATTAGTGTCTGTTAAAGCCATAACTTTAATAGATATCATAACAAAATGATGTAGCCATGACTTATAACAAGTCAACAGACTGCGTTGTCTTTTTGTTATATCCCCATACAACCATTTTCGGATCCCCTAAATGGTTTTCCAGCAACAAAAATATCAGCTATGCTCAAGACAAGCTAATTTTGCTTGTTTTTGAATGACAAGAAAACAAATCATTTCTACAAAGCAATGAAGCTTTTTGTGTAGTTTACCAACACTTAATGGCATCTGTTTTGCTCCACATACATAACTTTCCACAATGTTTTAATTATGTCAAACTTGATACTCGAAATGTCCTTCTCTCAAACTGTTCTTATAATGAATTTAAAACGTTATAACATATGATCTGGACGTTAACGTTTAATGTTCATCAACTGTGACGGGCCTTAAGCATATAATGGGCAAATACGTACATCTTTTTTTTCCAAGTCCTGGTATACATTGTTAAGGAATTTGAGACCATAGGGCCAGTAGTTTGTGGTTATAGGGTCTTAATGAAGCCTTAAGTGTTATATTTTTCTGAAATTCGTTTAGAAAAGATAACTTATTAGATAAAAAATAGTTTACACAAAAATAAAGTAACCTGTTATACCATTTTCATTTCTTTTTAGTATTGATGCAGATTAGAGAAGACCCAGTTTTGTTAATCAGTGTTTGTTGTACAATACACTATTAGCACGTTTAGAGCAATGCTAACCCTCTGGTACTATCCATAGTAGCAGACAAACAATTGTTTTGAAAAAAGTCAAATATTTCCATTTAATTTGCTCGCTCTATGAATGGTAGAATGTTGGAATGGTGAAACACACCAATGTTATCAAGATTCCAAGATTCCAATAAATAATGATATTTTATACCGTTCTTATTGTTTGATTTAACATTCTATAAATGTGTTGTTGCATATGTAAACAAAGTGTGTGCGCGCCTACTAGTGTCGGATTAAACACCGTATAAAATGATGTATATCCGTGACTGATAAAAAAAGGTGGTTATTGAAAAACGTGGTGGGAAATACATGTATGTTATATCATATTCATGTCGATAAGTCACTGAGTATGATCAATGAAAGTGACATTTCATATAAAAATGCACTATAACTTCAGTCTCTAAATACAGTTAAAAAGTGACCAGAATGCAGTAGTTTACGTTTCATTTTCAAAATTTTCTAGGGGGAGGATCTCCAAAGCCCCCGATTGCAGGAGTGGGACATCCCCTCCCGCACATAACCCCTTCGCCACTTCGTTGCTTAATAACAATCGTCGATGGAAAAAAATTCGCACCCCCTTTTCAAAACTCTGGCTACGGGCCTGGCTGTTCTTTTATCACAATTCACAAAACTATTAATTAACATTGAAAAACGCTTTGTAAAATGTTGTATACATTACATATCTTTTTAAACAGTAAAGCTAAACACACTAGTAGTTTAAATGTTATCACTAGAAACAATTATAATTGACACTCAAAACATGAAGTGAAGTACAAATTAAATGCCATAATAGTTCATGCGTGTAGAATAACTCATGTGATTCGGAATAATTTTTGAATCTGTCTAATCGGAGTTCGAGTCAGATGGCTTTTCCTCAGAGATCATACGGATATAGTTGACATTTCTACACAAAATAAAAACATTAAAAGCCCATACACATACAAATACAAATAAACGACTATCTCGTACAATATTTCGAAAAATAAAGTTAACACATAAACAAAATCAATGTTCCTTATAGCAATTGCCAAATTTCAACGCTAGATGTGGTCTGGTAACATAGATTTTTTTGTGGGACAATATATTCAACAAATGTTCATGTACCATATGAGTATTCGTGTGTCGTATGAATAGATATCGTTACGGGAAATTAAAATGGAATATATTGTGCCCCAAAAAACGAGCATTGTCTACCTCGTTATTTCTCTGTTACCATACCACATCTAGCGTTGAAATTTGTGTTATTGCTTAATGGAACAATTACATTTTTGATGAGTTAACTTAATTTAACGAAATATTCGTTGATTTTCAATATTTATGTTACTTCAAGTTTGAGTCATGTAAATTGATGCTGATTGTGTAATGTTATCTACGTATTCGCAATCAGCGAAACTTTACAGCCGCTTGAAATGCTAACTTTTGAATAATATGTTGATAAGGTTGAGGAACAGGCGAAGGTCCTCTGGTTCTCCGGTATCGCTTTATAATTATCAAAAGGATTGAAACCAGTAAAAGTCATTTCAACAAAGGAATAACGGTTGTGTTTTTCTTGTGTCACGAAAGTCCGCGCATGATTCGGCTGTTTCTGAGAAAGGCATTATAAGTTTGTTTCGTCACCAACACAGATATAGCAAGTCCGCTTTTTGTTAAAACACCCTTCTATTTTATCAGAAATCCATCTATCTACCGGTAAGTGAAATATAGCTATAACAGTCCATATAATATTTGTGACAAACTCAAAGTTTCTTTTTCGTTTCCAACCAAATCGATTTTTTTCGGACACGAGGACCTCAGTTTTGGAAACAATACCGGACTTCAGCAAACTTTGTTGGAAATGTCCGAGGTCCGAGGTCTTTCGCATGGGTTTATCAACGCACCGAATGTTCAAATTTTTAACAGATTTTACGTGATTGCCGACATGATTGGGGGGGGGGAGTCGAAACTCTGGATGCGGCATTGTAGTAAAGCGGGACTTCTCATCGAACTACATGTATCTTAATTTTTTTCCCCTCTAGAAAGAATATTCGGTGTACATCTAAATGACAGAAAATGACGCGTTTAGTTACGTTGAGACAAACGGTAATTTCGGTGACGTCGCAATTAGCAATATTATTATGGTCCACATGGATCTTCAATTTGGTATTCGCCTCGATTTACAAAGTTATACACCGTTTGAGCACACATATTTGCTCCAGAAATGTAGTCATATTTTATGTAAAAATATTATTATTTATCTGCTAACTTATGAAAAAATCGATACTCAACCTTACCCGAAAATATCCTTTATATCGTATCACGTTGACTATACAGTGACGTTATTCCCATGTAGCATAAAATGGCTGTCAGACATGTCAGTTACATCATCAAAGAAATACTTGTTGTTGATGTAGGTGGTTTCTAATTTTTTAAAGCGAAAAACATTACAATTTTTAGCGTAGATGTAGAGAGAAATATCACTTACATAAACACAAGTATGCACGGTTTGGAAACGGTGAAAATGAAACTATGATATATAGAGCTTGTATGTCGTTTTCATAATATGAGCCGCGCTCTGTGAAAAGGGGGTGAAAGTGTGGTCCCAGATTAGCATGTGTAGTTCGCACTGGCCTATCAGGGACGATAACTTCCGCCTAAAATTTATTTTGGCTATGAAGAAACTCTCTTTAAACGTAATATTTCATAAAAGCGTAAAGTGTCATCCCTGATCACCCTTTGCGGACTGCACAGGCTTTTCTGGGACGACACTTTACTTATCTGGGACGACAATTCGCTTATCTGGGACGATACTTTACGCACATGCATTAAACCGCCTTTTCACAGAGTACGGCCCATATATATTCTCTATAGTGACTATTGCGTCAATATTTTATAGCCTCAATCAATACTCAGAAAACTTTTTCATTTATTGGATATAAATCGTGATAAAGACCACTTTGGGATTCGCAAATTCTAATTTTGAAAGCATCCACTTAAATTTATTATTTTGTCAGCAAAAATACCGAAGCTTCATTATATCATTTTACTGAACTTCGGTTCTATCGGTTAATGTTGATAAGTATTGTGCTGTATTCAATCATATGAAAAATGATTTACGTACTTTTAGTCCAATTGTACAAATGTAAGGCAAACCATACATTGCGTGTTACGTTTCAGAACTTTTGTAAAAAAGACAGATATTAAACGTAAATAATGATAGCTAATGACATCCACTCCGAGAAAAAAATCAAGATCTATCGAAAAGCAATATTTATGACACGTGTAAATGTCCCACCATTGTTTGAATTTTTTGAGCCCTCGGAATTACAAGATAATACCATTTCAATTAAATAAACTCCGCTGATTAATGATAAACAACTAAGTGCAATATTGATCTAGAGAATGGAAGACAAACGTGTGTTTCAGATTTGAACAAGATGCGTCCGATTCACACTCGGTGGACTTCATTGTTTATTGTTAAAAGATGGATGACAAGCCGACCAGAAAAGCCAATTAGACGAACTGGATTAGTGTTCGTTTCCGCTTCTTACGAAAACTTTAAAGGTGCAGATGGAAAATGGTCATATGAGTCGTGTTTGAGAAAACTGGACATAATGCATGTGCGTAAAGTGTCGTCCCAGATTAGCCTGTGCAGTCCGCGCAGGCTTATCAGAGACGACACTTTCCGCTTTTATGACAATTTGCGTTTCAATGAAGTCTCTTCTTAGCAAAAATCCAATTAAGGCGGAAAGTGTCGGACTGCACAGGCTAATCTGGGACGACACTTTACGCACACGCATTATGCCTAGTTTTCTCAGAACGCGACTCATATTTTAAAGGTTTTCACTATAAATAAGATGATGTTTTAATTTGAATTGTAATTTTATTAATATTTCCATCGTGTTATTGCATCGTTTACATTTAATTTATATAAAATTCAAATTGTTCTGTCCCGAACTAATTTTTGAAAATTCAGATTGTAATGCGTTACGACAAAAAGTTCCACAATAAGCACTGGGATATAATGAAATCTGTATTCAGGAATTTGCATCGCTGAGTCAACTTTTAAACCTTTAATGCACACTGAGCATTAAGCAAATGTTCTTATCATTCCGATGTTTTCGACGAACTTAATGGTGAAGAAAAGAACTGTATTCATTTATTAAAACATCCATAAAGCGAAAAAATGTCGTGCGTGATTAGCCTGTGCGGAGTGCACCTGCGCATCTGAGACTACACTTAATGCGCGCGCATAAAGCCCAGATTTCCCTTAACGAGACTCATTAATATAATCCATTAAAAAAGTTTCCAAGGACAAGCATAATACAAATTGATTGTAACTAGCAGTATACATACTCCTTTAAGGTGTCTGTTGCCAATGACAGTTGATGACGTCATACTACCACATATTAGTTTTATAGGTCCCTGTGTTATTGAACTTTAGTGTCGCGTTCCTCCACATTGGAACTATATTTGACAAGTGTAGTAATACCCTTGCTTATATGTACGAAGATACCCAACAATGACGCCCGTAAATTGCTGCGTTTCGTTCTTGTGTAAGTACCGTTTGCATTTATTTTAAGGATATGTTCAATACAAAAAGTAATTTTAAAGTTAATAATATTAAAAGTACTCAGACCACATATTCAATGTTGTCGTTAAATTATTATCTTGGTTGTGTTCGCGAAAAGATAAATGTAGCAAATTTTTATGATAATAATAACATGAACTTGTATATTATAATAGCAAGATCTTTTCGATAATAATAATATTGCTAATAATAATAGCAATAAATAATAATTTTTGCTATTATTCAGCTTCTTCTTCGTCTTCTTTTCAATATTATTATTATTATTATTATTATTATTATTATTATTATTATTATTATTATTAGTATTATTATTATTATTATTATTATTTTTATTATATATTTATTATTATTATATTATTATTACAATTATTATTATTATTATTATTATTATTATTATTATTATTATTATTATTATTATTATTATTATTATTATTATTATTATCATTATTATTATTAAACCGCTTTTATACCAGTTACTTCGTTGATATTTGCACCCGGCCACTCATCATCTATCATGACATGGCCACTTGCTTTCGCCGACCCTGCCTATGACATCATTAAACAAACGGCCGAAGGAGGGAAAGTCGGATGCAGAAAAGAACTTGGAGATTCGAATCAATATCTGGGATACAGCGCCATCAAGTTTGTTGGAGACAGACGTTCCTACGTTGATTTAAGAGTCGTGTCAGGTTCTGTAAGTACTTTGGGAGATTTCGCATTTGTTCTGACAGTAAAAGCCTGCAGCACTTCCGGTGGAACCGTTTTCCACTATCAGCAAGATGCGGGCCCCATCGTGAACCCTAAGGTAATCCGGGACATTGTACTTTGGTGCAACACTACGCACGTCATTGTCGATGTGGTGAGTGGAACAGGTGACTCACTTGGGCAAATTGTTTCATCAGTGCCAGATATGGGTGGAGATGGATGGGTCAATCTCGCTATCGCGTACGACGAAAGCAAATCAGAGCTGAAACTCATGAAATCCCAAGCCGATCTGGGTCTTGTGAGACTTTTAGACAGTGGCACCAATCCTCGCATTGGTTTGCCAGGAACACTGCGCGTAGGCGGAAGGTTGAACGGGACGTCTAGCCAAGCGTTTGCGGGTCAAGCAATATGCTGCGTCATGTATGACAATAAGATTCCAAATGGTGACGTCATGACAGCTGTAGATGAGTGTAAACCTGGACAATGGCCCTCATCGTATCCTTCCACGCCTGGTAAGATTCTAGACTCATAAGAGGCAATCCTGTATATGTTAAATTATTTTTATTAATTGGTTATATTTGCAATCTATTTAACAAAGCTTTGTTTAAAAGTAAAACGAGACACAATTTATCTACGAAGTGTAACTTGCTCGCTTACCCACATTAGTTTTCATATTCATTTATCAACTGTCAAATTAAGGACGTTATGCATTAATGGACTAAATAACTTATGCAAGAACACTCGTACTGTCAAGGTAACGACATTCTGCATTAATGCACTAAATTACATATGCAAGAACACTCGTACTGTCAAGGTAACGACATTCTATATTATTAATGCACTAAATAACATATACAAGAACACTCGAGCTCACTGCTGTAAAGCCATCGACATTATGCATTAATGCACTAAATATCTAATACAACAACACTCGAGCTCACTGCTGTCAAGCTAACGACATTATGCATTAATGCACTAAATAACTAATGCAAGAACACTCGAGCTCACTGTATGTAAGCACTGGCACACTTACAACAAACTCCGAATAACACACTTTCGTATGATTATTATGGATGCAACATAATAGCAAATACAGTATTCGAGCATTCAATTGACGCGGTCTGTTTGTACTATCTTTTTTCTACAACCAAGTATCAAATAAAATAGTTTCAGGATCAACTTCATGCGAGCAGTTTAAAGGGTACTTCGTTCTAGAATCACGTAACACGGCTATGGGCGTTGCCATGGTGCCCTTATCAACGACTTCCGTAATGTCACGTGCAATGTGTGCGGATAAGTGTCTACGACTTGAGCAGTGCGCAACGTTTTCTTTTTCGACTTTGGACAAGGTATGCAAGATGTACGACGATGCCAATAGTGAGAGTCGTGTCTCGATCATGGACACTAACGTCTACACGCGCAGGGACATTTGCTGTTAACCCATTCATGCCTAGCGTCCTGAAAAAAGGACATTGCAAACAGCGTAGACCCAGATGAGACGCCGCATAATGCGGCGTCTCATCTGGGTCTGCGCTGTTTGCTTAAAGAAATGTCTGTAAGAAATATTCTAAATAAAGAAATAAATATACCAGACAACCCCACTTTTGGAAATAAATTGATCCAATTTAGAAGGATGGTAGGGTCCACTGGGCATTAATGGGTTAATACTGTGACACTAACCAGAGGGGGGTAATCAAGAGATTGTCAAGATGGTGACATCAATGCCGAGGCAGGTGTTTTTCGCCGTTTAAACCCTGTATTACTTGTATATTTATGTTTTATAATGCCGCCAACTGTCCAGCCATATGAGCAAGAAAGTTACTGGCGTTTATTTCATAGAAATATTCGTTCTATATCTCGACTTTACTCGCTGCGAAATTTCGGGATGACCTAATTAGGGCTCCACTAAGAAAATTTGCGTGGAGTTAAGTCGAGATATGAAGCGAATTTTAAAACGAAATAAAGGCTAATCACCTTTTTACTAATATGGCTGGAACGTGCGCGCCATTTAAAGGGGCCTTTTCACAGATTTTGGCATTTTTTAACTTATTCATTAAATGCTTTATATTGATAAATGTAAACATTGGATCGTAAAAGCTCAAGTAAAAAATCAAGAATAAAATTAAAAAAAGGAAAAGAACATTGCCCGGACCAGGTTTCGAACCAGTGACCCCTGGAGTCCTGCCAGAGTCCTGAAGTAAAAACGCTTTAGCCTACTGAGCTATTCCGCCGAGTACACATACTTGACGTATTTTATACCTCATATAAGCAATCTTCGTAGTTTCACAAAATTTAACGACAAAAACAGAACTCTCCAAATTATTCAATCGTTTCGCGTTGCAACGCTTTATAATTTTTAGGTTTTAAAATCGTCAAAAGATGCATATAATGGCTATATTAGACCATGGTAAATGTTCAGTATTACTGTTTCCTCACAAATATCATAACTAAAACGAAAATTTGCGAATCTGAAACAACTTTTTTCAATTTTGTCAATTTACCAAAGCGTGAAAAGATCCCTTTAAAAAACAAAAGTAATAAAGGGTATATGACGGAGAAAAATAACTGCCTCGGCATGGACGTCGCCATCTTGATTATCACGTGATTACCCCAACTGCTAACGGCTACACACGAAGGGACATTTGCTGTTAATGCAATACAGTACGAATACAGTACGCTTGTTTGAACTAGGCCCAATGTTTAAAAAAATAAACACATATATTGTAGTCAATTTTCACATCACATCAAAGCACAGCACTCGTTACCGAGTCCTATTAAATTAAGCGGGGGATTCGGTGTCCAGTTTTAATAAAATTGAGCCGCGCTGTGAAAAGGAGGTTTAATTAATGCATGTGAGTAAAGTGTCTAATATTTGTATGTGCAGTCCGCACGGCTAATCAGGAGCGACACTTTCCGCTTTTATGGTATTTTTTGCTTGAAGATAGTCACTTCTTAACAAAAAACTAGTTAAGGCGGAAAGTGTCGTCCCTGATTAGCCTTAAGTACTGCACGGGCAAATGTGGGACGGCAGGATTGGAGCCTGCGCGTGAAGATCCCAAAATATTTCTAGTCTAGCCTTAACCACTCGGCGTCGACTTCACATTAGTACCTGCTTAAATTAGATATCCATAAATAAACAGGTAAAAAAGGCTCTTCAATCTTCGAAGAAATCACGGGAAATCATTACAGGTGCGCTACCTCAATGCATGTGAGTAAAGTGTCGTCCCAGATTAGCATGTGCAGTCCACACGGGCTAATCAGGGACGACACTTGCCGCTTTTATGGTATTTTTCGTTTGAAGTTACTTCTTAGCAAAAAAAACTGCAGTGTAGTTAAGGCGGAAAGTGTCGTCCCTGATTAGCCTTACGTACTGCACAGGCAAATGTGGGACGGTACTTTACGCACATGCATTCAATCCCATTTTCACAGATCACTGCCCAAATATAAAAGAATGACGATGCAACTGACAAAGGTATCGATAATTATATTATAAAACCTGTTGAAAGGACGTTTAAACTTTTTCCATGGAGCAAAGGTTATTCCCACGACTTTTTATTTACGTTACGGAAGATATGTTCATTGGCGTCGCACTGGAGTGCGGCGACTAGTATGCAATACTTGTTTTTTTCGCTTATGGGAGGAGAAGTTATTTTACGGATCAATGGCATTATGTATATATTTTTGTTTTAAGAATATCTTGCATAGTGTTGATTTTTTGTGTAAATTAGTGTAAATAAGTACTGCATTTCTGCTTATTACATTTATTACAACATTTATTGCCAATAATGCAAAGCTAATAGTTTTAATTAATAACTGAACAGAAGGGAAAGATCACAGGGACTGAGCAAATACGCGAAACTTTCTGGTTTTGTATAAAAACAAAACATAATCAAAATATTTTTTGTGGGTTTTCTAACAATAGCGCAGACTTTTGCAGTTCGAGTTTTGGTTAACGCGTATTTTCTTCAATATTACAAGACGACAGCGATTACGCGGTTTATTGCTTTATTGATAACCGTTGCACTACAGTCTCTTATTAAGGCAGTAGGTGCCTAGTGAGATCGGGAATAGTCGGTCGATATCGCCATGTTCGGAAAGCGTTTCGGCTATAAGCGATATCTACGGTAAAGTCCGGAAATTATACTAAATACACGAAATAAATTTGTATTTTTTTATTTAGGAGTTTAGGAGGAGCGTATCTCTTTAAGATTTAATAACTATACAATACAAATATAAGTTAAATTAATTCGTTTCATAAAATAGTTGTGTTCATGACGTCACGGTTGTTGACATTTTTTTAGCAAAATGAAAGTGCGAAATAAAAGCGAGCGATTTGAAAAATCGAAAAAGAAGCAAACACGGATCGACAACGTTGTGTTCGATAACAATTATTCATTTACCGAGCTCTGCGATGGCGATTTGTGTAAAATGACTCACGTAAAAGCTATTCGCATTTGCTAAATGGCGTGAAAAGAGTAAGCAGAAGTGGATGGGGGATGGAAGAAGATTGATTGACTAATTGAGTTGGAGGTTTTGCTAAACAAATTACAGTATGGTCAGTTTTGCAATATGTGTCCGATTCCTTTGACAATATATAACATTGTTGGCGAACTACAAAATGGCCTTAGTGGTTATTTGCACGTTGTTTGTGAAAACCATGACTGTAGAGAACTCAACCGTGTTGCTTATGGAAAGCAACACCATCTCAAGATCAGGGGAATGCCATGCTTTGACGTAAAGACCAAGCTTGGAACAGGTATGCTTGTCTTAATTTTTCAACCTGCCATTTCTATCAATGTTTACTCATTGTACAATTGCCAGTGATCTTTGGTCTTCTTACACATTTTCAGACCCCTTAAAATTCCAAGTGTCATTCCCAGTAAATATTTGTTTATCGTGTAATATATAAGGAAACATTCCGGTGCCCATCATATTCAGTTTTCAAATTTAGTTTCAAATTTTAGCATTTGTGTTGTTAAATCCAATTGATTGCTTATTCATGTTATTTAATAATGTAATGAGGATACGAATGAATTCTATGAAAATACATTGTGACGTCATTATTAAGTAACTACGGCCTTATTTCGTTTTCATGTTCTTATCATTTTCAATTCTCTTTTCAGCAATGAAAGTCAGTTTGGTCAGGCCGGTGAAGGAAAATAACTTCATAACCACTCTAAACATAACGCTTATTGCAAATAGAAATCTTAAGAAGATGGAGGCTCGTGCTGGGGAGGCCATCAAGAAAATATCACTGCGTCGTCTAACAAGGCTGCTATTGATGCTTATGAGAAAGAAATGGAGTGAGTGTAAAAACTAACTTTTAATACAATGTTATTGACTATTCTGCTGCCAAATTTAAGTATTTTTTCTCATCAACTGTCTTCTTATTTCCTATTCCAGATGAACATGAAACATATTAACAATAATTTTTTTATTAAAGGCACTGTGTTCATAGTTTGGTAAAATTACATTTTTTAAAAAGATGTTTGGTTAGAACCCGAGGGCAGGCACATTATTAAAAATTTGTGATTGTTAATATAAATATTAAAAGCTATTCCAAATATTACAATTTTTTAAAATAAATTTATTACTTTTAGTAATAAATCTTATGAAGGAGCATAGGTATATTAAAATTCTGAGCTATTCATATACATGGTGAATTCTTTTCACAAGCGATAATTTGAGTTCGACGACTTGTCAATATGTAATGTGCTTGTTGTTCTGAAAATTGATTTTTCTCATAACCAACGATCATATAAGGCGTCAGAATGAAGCTTAAAGGGGAATTATACAATTCATCAAATAAGTATTGTGTGATTTTTTTTTGTATTTCAGTTCGAGGTACAGAAAGGCCTGATATTACTCAGATTGTTGTTGTGCATTTGAAGACGGGTTTAAGTTCTCGAAATATGTGGAGACAACTGGGTCATGCGAGTTGTGTATCGTGTTATTTCTTAAAAGTTGACCCAGAATTTGTAAAAAATATTGCAAGACATATACATTTCCACAAAGGAAATTCATTTCTGCGTTGAATAAGACCGAGATCGTGAAAATCGCTGCACAATTGATGAAGATATGGCTGTTCAAAGCGATGCACCCCGTTTTGGGGTGATTTTGAGTTGCATACCTTGTTATATATATATATTTGATAGTGATTTTTTTTTCATAAAATTTATTATTTCGTTATAATATGATTATTTATCATTGAAAATGATGTTTTCACTAATTAATATCATAGCAACACGCTAACCACCTGTGGAGACAACAGTGCCAATTTCTTTCGAAGCTCAGAAAGTGATTGGCATCTCTGTTGATGATCATGGCATAATGCGTGTAAATGGTGGAAGTGTTGATAGTGTATCAATTAAAATTCTCTACATGATTGTTCGATTGTAATTGTGTAAGCAGTTTTGTTGACTCTTTGCTGGTTTTCAAAAATTGTAACCTGGACAGTCACACAAACAGGAAGATCTAGTGAACGTGTTCTCCAGGCAACCTGCAACGCCCACAGTGCTCCTGATGATGATGAAGCACTGGGATCTTTGCTAAAACCATGTAAAATTACTGACAATATGGCCCATATCTTTACTGTTACTGCAATCCATAATTTAGTTTGTTTAAGTCATGAAAAGCCTTAAAGGCAAAGAACATTAGATTGTTAGACGTGCTGTTGCATAGAGGAACTCTAAAGCGATCAACAGCTGAAAACATTGCGGGATATGGACTGGCCTTGTGTCATTTGAAAGCCATATTTTCTAGTTCCGGAGAGGATGACTTTAGGGATACTTTCATTGCTAAAAACAATGAGGGACTACCAAAAGTCACAAACGCAAAAAAATATTTTATCTAAAGTGGTCCATAAAATCGGTCAGTTTTTCAGTGACGAATAGTGATGGAACGAGATAATATGGCTTTCAAATGGCACGCGGCCAGTCAAAATCACGCAATGGCTTTATACTGATACTCAATTATGTACATCTAGTTGTCATTAATCTGGCTGTTTGTATTAAAATATAAGTTGTATATTATTGTGCTACATGTTTAAAGAAACATGATAACTTATACATCTTTATGCTACGTAATATTGGGACAACTTTGACATTTTGTGGTGAACTGCGCCTGTATTCATATGTTACCTTTTGACTTTAGGTGACCTTAAGATTGCATTATTAGCTCAGCTGTTTTCGGAGAAAACTCCGAGGTATTTTCATAGCCTCTTCGTCGTCCGCCGTCCGACGTCCGCCGTCGTGCTAAAACCTTTACGTTGGCTCTAAAATTAAAGTGCCTCCACCTACAACTTTGAAACTTCATATGTACATGCACCTTGATGAGTTCTACACGCCACACCCAATTTTGGGTCACTAGGTCAAAGGTCAAGGTCACTGTGACCTCTAATACAAAACTTTAACTTTGCCTCTAACATCATAGTGCTTCCACCTACAACTTTGAAACTTCATATGTATAATGCACCTTGATGAGTTCTACATGCCACACCCATTTTTGGGTCACTAGGTCAAAGGTCAATGTCACTGTGACCTCTTATATAAAACTTTAACTTTGCATCTAACATCACAGTGCTTCCATCTACAACTTTGAAACTTCATATGCACATGCACCTTGATGAGTTTTACACGCCATTCCCATTTTTGTGTCACTAGGTCAAAGGTCAAGGTCACTGTGACCTCTAATACAAAACTTTAACTTTGCCTCTAACATCATAGTGCTTCCACGTACAACTTTAAAACTTCACATGTACATGCACCTTGATGAGTTCTACACATCACACCCATTTTTTGGTCACTAGCCTAGTAGGTCAATGTCAAGGTAACTGTGACCTCTAATATAAAACTTTAATGTTGCCTCTAACATCACAGTACTTCCACCTACACCTTTGAAACTTCATATGTAGATGCACCTTGATGAGTTCTACACGCCACACCCATTTTGGGTCACTAGATCAAAGATCAAGGTCACTGTGACCTCTAAAAAAATTCTGACATGCTTTCGCAGCCGAGCGTGGCACCCGTTATGCGGTACTCTTGTTAATGTATTATTATATCAATATTAATTCAAAATTAGCTTAATTTCTTCACATGTCATGGTTTATAACTGTAGCTTTTAATAAGCAACTAGTTGTTGGTTGTTGGCAGAGCTGAGTCTCGAAAGACTATGTTTATGCGCTCTGTTTGTCACTTCTTGGGACAACGCCTGCTGTAACTTAGCAGGCCGATGCGGGCGTGGCAGTCCTTGTTGCACAATACGCACACAAAGGGGCTTGCAGTCGGGGGGATGGCGGCGCGCGCTTTTCGCAAGCTTCTCTTCTGAGTTGCATGTCCGTATATGCTTTCCTCAGCTGCCTCAATACCTCTGTGTAAAAACTGTCGCCAAGCGGTGCGATCCTCGGCAAGAGTCTCCCAGGTTTCTACTGTAATGCAGCAGGCTTTGAGGACCCGCTTGCAGGCATCTTTGTACCTGAGAGCTGGGCGACCTACGGGTCGCGTGCCAGTTGCAAGCTGGCCGTACAAGACGTCCTTTGGTAGGCGTCCATCCTCCATTCGACGCACGTGACCAAGTCAGCGGAGGCGACGTTGAGCTAGTAGGGCATACATGCTTGGGATCCCATTACGTTTCAGTATGTCATTGTATGGGATACGATCCTGCCACTTTATCTCCAACAAGCACTTTAGGCAACGCATGTGAAACGTGTTGAGGCGGCGTTCATGTCGCATGAGGGTCGTCCATGTTTCGCTACCGTAGAGCAGAGTGTTGAGGACACAGGCCTGGTATACCCTTGTCTTGGTCTTCTCTGTCAGAAGCTTATTTTCCCAGAATCTCTTTGTCAGTCTGGCCATGGTAGCTGAAGCCTTTGCGATGCGCTTGCTTAGCTCGGTATCGATGGACAGGTTTCCGCTGATGGTGGAACCAAGGTAGGTGAAGTCCTCCACCACCTCCAGGGTATAGTCCCCGATCTTAATGCAGGGTACGTTGCTGGCATCCTGGCCCATGATATTTTTCAAGCTGACAGTAAGCCCAAATTCTGAACATGCTGTAGCGAAGAGGTCAATGAGTCTTTGAAGAGCCTCTTCTGTATGCGTGGCCAGGGCAGCATCGTCCGCAAACAGCATCTCTCTGACGAGGACTTTGGTAACTTTTGTTCTGGCCCGTAAGCGAACGAGGTTGAGGAGTTTCCCGTCAGACCTGGTGTGAATGTAGATGCCATCAGTGGACGAGTCAAAGGCAAACTTCAGCAGCATCGAGAAGAAGATGCCAAACAAGGTAGGTGCAAGCACGCCACGCAACCCTGCTTGACACCGCTGTTGATGAGGAATGGCTCTGAGGATGACCCGTCAAAGACGACAGTGCCTTTCATGTCTTCGTGAAAGGATACCACCATGCTGCGCAGCTTAGGAGGGCAACCAATCTTCTTCAAAAGGCGGAACAGTCCGGGTCTGCTGACCAGGTCGAAAGCCTTAGTAAAGCAGCTAGTAAACCCCCAAAAACAAGTGATATACAAATTTATACTTAAATTCATCAAAGTAAAATTTCTTGAGATAGGAACGGTAAAACTTCCTGAAATTCATTCAGTGTGTTGAAAATATGTTGTGTTAAATAAATATGTACAATATATGCATTTCATCACGCTACAAGTGACATAAAACGTAATTAAAGTTTCTTGTCACTGAGCCATTTGTTGTCGTTTTTGCCATTTTATCCAGATAAGTGCATATATTATTTGACATCAAAGGCACAATTCTCTTTCAATGACACTTTTTAAATTCTATATCTACTGACAAAATCCAGTCGAGTACGTTTATTAAGTTAATTGTCAAAATATATGTATATCCCATTACAAAAAACTATATAATTTGGATATAGGGTAAATCCATAGAAAACGCGCAACCGAGTCAAGGGTAGGTGTATTCAACCAAGTATAAAAAGTTAATCGGCTGGTAAAAGTTTTAAAATTTTGCAATTAGTTGTGATATACAATTACTATGTGGAAATAATAACAAAGGAAAAGTACTCAATTAGGCTCCCACTACCTTAATATCTTAGTAAGAAGGTGATTTTTCAAGCGGTTCCGTAGTGAAGTGGTTACACGCTCGCTTCACATGTGAGAGGTCCAAGGTTCGAGTCCCAGTAGAATAAAATTATTTTATTTGTGTTCTATGTTAACTTTTTGCTTTGATGAAGACAATTTAGTTTAAATAAATATGCTGTTTTATTGTAACCATTTTTTGTTTTTATTATGCCCATGAAATATATGTGTGAGAGGGTGGGGGGTCGTAAACACATTAAAACCTTTTTGTTCCACTATCCTAGCAACCACCTAGTTACTAATAAAGGCGCTATAGAGAGCGAAGCGCGACACGTATTATTAATTGCAATAATGAGTCTTGATAAAGGAAGCAGCCGCTTATCAATGAGGAGCACCATCACAGCACCCCAGTCTCATTACTATCAAGTCCTTCTACATGTTTTTTTAAGAACCACATATAGAAGGCCGCAGGCCTGTCCCTAATCTTGCCAGTGGTATGGACCCTTTGGTATGGACCTTTAACCCCGCTCACTATCCAGCGTTGGGTGGGGGTCGTAAACACATTTAAACTTTTACAGTGTTTTCATATCAATGAGTACTAATTCCCTATCGTTAATGAGCAACGTAAGAATAAGTTCAGAATCATCTCCCCTTGAAGTTGAGAAAAATATGAAATGACACATACAAGCTGAAGCAGGCAGATTTTTTAAAACCTACACAGTTCTGTTCCATTAATGAAAACTGCACACGGATGCCAGTAAAAAAGGAAACCAATGTAATTAAAATGAACTATGAAATATTTGTGGGTTACAACACAAAATCATAGATAATGGCTATTTGGGGTTATAACACAGCATCATAGATAATGGTTATTTGGTAGTTATAACACACAATCATAGATAATGGTTATACCAGTATCATTTTCTATCTTGTTTAAAATAATCGGCCAATATATTAATATTTACAGTAAAAAAATCGTTCCATGTAACTTCATTGAGTGCCTTTTACACTGAAATTCCCGACGCCCTTTGATGCTTTGCATCAATACTTATCTTGTACAATTATAAAATCAATATCCTAGAAGACCAAAATTGTAGGTACCCCGTTTGAAAGTTAAGCATAACATTGTCAACCATTTTAGGTCTTGGTCGTTTGATTGTCATAGAGTAAATGAACAACCCTTATTTCTTTACAATATCTCAACATACGAAATCAATATCTATCTATTTTACTAATAACCTGAATTCTTTTCAAACAGTTACTACAGTTCAGCTAACAACCTAACCAGTTTTATCACTAAACCTATTACACGCATGATTGGTAAGAACATAAACATCACATATATCTTTGATATAGTGTTCTGCGTTATTATAACAGGTTAGTGATAAATCAATTTATAAACTTTAACCTTTGTATTGTTGTTATCTCTGTTCTAATTAAATAACACATAAGGTATTTATTATATGTATTGTATAAACTGTATTTATTGTATTCATTGTATTACAATATTGCCATGTTTTTATAAATGCTATTACTGTTATTGTTGTATAATTAATAATGGTGATTAATGTCTGCATTTGCCACTTGACCGCCATGTATTTGAATAAAACCTTTATTCAGTTCTGGGGTGCTCAATATTTAGCATGCTAATTTAATTTGTATTAAGGATTAAACAGATTGTTGTTCTTTATGCACGACTTTTGCATAAACTTCACAAATAGATTCAATAATCATACACATATGTAAAATGGTGAGGTCCTGCTCTTGACTTATAAACGGTAATAGTTTGTTAAACCAAAGAATAATTATTAAAACCATTTTCACGACAATAGTCGCCTATTACACGTAAGATTCATTGAAGTACACTAAGCCACTTACCATTCTTTGCATGTACATAGTATGTTAATAACTGAAAATCATTTTGCCAACTCTTACGTATACTACAATTTACGCCGAGTACGGAAATTACGCTTAAAGGCACCCACAATACTCCGGGGTAATTTTTAGAATATTTCCCGTACATCGGGTATTTTTTTAGTATACTGTAGAGTACCGGGGTACTTTTAAGTAGTATCTGAGCCGACAATAATACATAATGGTTGTCTTAATAGGTCGTTGTCGGCAAGTACATCTTTAAAGTACCCTGGGTACTCTTACGTATACTATAATTTACCCCGGGTACGGAAAATACGCTCAAAAACACTAGGCCATACTCATGTTATTAAACATTTAAAGAGTAAAGTGCGGCGTTTTCATTAACAGAGCGATATATGCTCGAAATCTTCTTTGCATTCTTGACAATGGCAATATGTTGCTATGATCTGATTTCTTATTTAACAAAGATGTACAATCATGGACTGTACTAACAAATAAACTTGGAATATATGTGTTGGTCTTCGCATAAACAATATAGTCTTACACAATCGACTGGGCCTCGCTTTGTGGAACCTGGACATAATACATAACCGTAAAGTGTCATCCCAGATAAGCCTGTGCAGTCCAACTAGGCTTTAAAGGGACGAACCTTTCCGTTTTTAATGAATGTTTATTTTAAAGAAGTCTGTACTAAACGAAAATCCAGTTTAGGCGGAAAGTGTCGCCATGTGGACTGCGTAGACTAATTTGGGACGAAACTTTACGCGCATGCATTAAGCGCAGTTTTCCTAAAACGAGGCTCAATAAAAGAATTTGATGTTTAGACTGCTAATTTAAGTAAAGTTGAATTTGCGTCGACAGCTCTTACTCGGCTTTATTTCATCATTCGATTCAGTTTAAGCCATTGACGTATAACCTCGATTTCTTCGTGAACAGTATACGTTTTATATGGAATCGGTTAATTGGTATGTTAAGCATTTCCAAGTATTTGTAAATTTGATTATTTCTAATGGAATATTAAACTTCCAGATTCATTTCGCACTGTTATAAGAAGCAGCTATACTTCGAATGGTTACCTGCAGTTATGTTTTGAATAAATCTGATAATGAACTGTAAATGTTAAATATAAAGGAATGTAGAGAGTTCAGCGATGTATATAAAACCGTCTATTTTGTCAGTATTTATTATGGACGCCGATGTGTGCAACGAGCTCCACCACGAGCTCCACCATTGCGCAATATTTAAATATCTGATTGTAAGCAAGTCGTTTAAGTTGAACGATGATGGCAATAGTTACAAGCATGTTCAAAACTCCGGCACTAGCCTGTATTGTAATGTAATACAACATTTTCTCTAATAGCCATATTTTTATTCTTATGATAGAAATTAATAAAGAGATATTTTAATAATATGTATATGAAATGTCAGGATGAAGGTTGAAAATTTAATAATAAGTTTTTTGTGAGATATTTGTCATTTACAAATAATTATTCGTATGATAGAAATTTGAGTACAGATAAATTTAATAATACAGAAATATTTTAATAATATGTTTGAGTAATTGATTAGTAACTGTTATAATTACTAATATGTAAGAAAATGTTAAAAGGTTATTTACATACGTAAGCAGAAGTTAAAAGTTTGAAGTGGTCAAACTATTTGAGAGTTCATCTCGTGCATGTAAAGACTAGTTAAAATATTGGAAGGTTTGTCAATAAGCAAGTAAACATGATAAAGTGTGGGGTAAATAAATTGAAAAGTTTAATACCATATGTTAAGATTAGGAAATTGAGGGGTTATATAACTGACAGACATTTGATTAACGGAACAGGCCAACCTATTGACATATATGATTGTTATTACCTCATTTATCGTTGTAACGGTACACATGAAAGGGGTCGACAGAAAATCTTATTTGTACAGGCCATATAAAATAATTCACATGCATTCACAGGCAAACACAACATAAAGTTTTATGTCACACCGAGTAATGAGGTTTTAGAATATTCTATAAGCAAGTAAGAACTCGAACAGTTCGGGCTATCAATTCCCAAGGTGCAATGTAACCAATCCGTAATAAGCCCGGACCTTGGTGACCAATGGAAATTACAAGTAAATTTTATGTAAATTAACATGGGGATAAAATGCAGTGTTTTAGTTAGTAGTAGGCATTCTGCGGTTAGATCTAAAAAAGAACTTATAATTATAATTTCGATGTTAGAAAGATATTGATAAAAAAATAAAAGAAATAGTTTTAAGCAGTCAGAGATTTGTTTTATTTCCATTAGTTAAACGAAACACATTGACAATCGATTACGCTACAGTATAAAGGCGGTGAAAAAGGTTGTTAAAATTCACTTTTCACAATTAACGCTCAAAAAAGTGTGGTTGGGTTAGGATATGGACTCAACAAAACATCGTCTCAAGGATTGAGTTTTTATTTGTAGACGATCGAAAGTATATAGGCAGGTATATTTATATACACAGAATAGAAAACCTTCACAAATGAATTAAAATTACCAGAACATTGCGACCACCAATACAATATTCCAAAATGCACGTTTACATTCACACCGTAAACCAATACTTTCTTTTATGATGAACAAAAATGCAACTACAATTTGTGCAAGCTCACCAGATCGGAAGAATGACCCATAATAAGTTAAATATCGATTTTTACCTGAAATGCTAAGTATGATGAAGTTTGTCTTGCGAAATTCCAATATTAAAAGACAACATTGTACGTAATATGCAATCTCTAGCACGTATTTGTTACTTTTTGACTAAAGAAAATCATGTTGATTGCATTTCTCTCATCCCTACTGGACAATACAAGAACGACATTACAGTTCATAACTGAATAAAAACAGTCCAAATGACTGAATCTAACAACATATAACTCTGCACCATATGTGTATGTGCGTAAAGTATCATATGCCACTGTATATGCCTCTTGTCTCGTGCGTCTTCGGTGGGTAGCCAATCACAGCGTCTTCGTTCGTTTGTCAATACCACAGCGTCTTCGTTCGTTTGTCAATACCACAGCGTCTTAGTTCGCTTGTTAATACCGAAGTTCAAAAACACGAAACACTGTCATGCAATGACTATTTTTCACTTTATAGGGAATCCTTGCATCAAAACCAAACCCACGGGCTCCTTTATTTTCAAAAGGGTTACATCCCGGTTTGTGTAACAGAGTTCAGCATTTTACATATTTAACATTCAAATATGAAATTGCTCGCTGAAATAGAATACGCCTTCAACCGTTGAAGAAGATACTTCGCCAAGAGGAATCTTCAATCTCAAACTTCAGTGAAGATCTTCCCGGTGTTCACAAAAAGATGCAGTGTAGTTGATGGGCACATTCGCAGGCAATTTTTGTTATAATATACAGCATTAAAGACACATGCTTTTTCATGTTTTACCTTCATTAACTTACCGTCAATTGTCCCCTTATTCTTCAAAACGCGTTTGACCTTACAGTACTTAAAAAATTAACATTTGTATATGGTAAAACAAATCATTATATTTAATTTTTATCATTAATTATTATACATTATTAGAAGTATAACTATTAACATTTATAAAAAATCGCAAAAAAGATTGCATGAGCAAGATTTAAAAAGACATTTAACATTTAAGAATCAAATAAACATGAAAAAGCAAATTAATGAAAATATTCTTTCAAATCAACCATTTAATAATATAATTAAGTTACAAGTATAAATCGCTATACAGTGCAGGAGTTGGTTAAATTTTTCTTTGTTATGTTTTATATTTACACACTGTTGTTCCCATTCATGTACGACTGGAACTCATTTCTTTATAGACGTGTTACTATCTATCTTATGTTGCTACTTGCAAGGAATTAAACAAATCGTTCTTGGATAAACTTGTTTGTCGTTTTGTGTGTGATTGTGTGCGTGCATGCATGCGAGTGGTTTTTATTTTGTTTCTTGAGTTGTGTGTGTGTGTGTGTTTTGTTTCTTTATTGTTTTGAATTTATGTAATTATTATATCGAAAACATATTCACTTCTATCAAAAGTGTGCGTCAAGAAAAGTCTCTATAGGACTATTGCTACCGTTTTTCTTTTCATACGCACGCCTTTTCTTGACAGCCATCTGCATGATAATCTTTATTTCTTCCTCTTGAATATTTTCAATACCGAAGTTTTCTAGTACATTCCTCGTCTGCAAACTTTGAAACCTATGATTTCTTTTGCATGCTTCGCCGAATTTGCAGTCGTCCGCGATGTAAAACTTGCATATGTGTAAATGATGACATCTGTCGCCATGCTTGCAAGCTTCATTATTATAGAATTTGCAGACGATAGGAAGTGTGGTCCAGTTTCGGTTGTCTATGTGCCTGCATAGTTCAAGCACGATGCTATCCGGAAGTTTGTCGATGTTCTTTCTTTTTAGAACTAAATTATTGCGAGTATGACGAAGATTATGCAAACGAGGACACCGATCTCCTTTATTGCATCGCCCAATCATGAAGAACTTGCAGATATGAATATCTTTACAAACATGATCGTGCCGTATGAATTTCGTATACGTCTGACAGATTTTGATTTTTACTTTCGGTATTTCAATTCCATCTTCTGTAATTTTTATACCAGTGTCTTCAAACATTTTTTGCACGAAAGTTTTCAAACAATATTTAGTTTCAAATTCACGGCCTTGATATGTGTTGTTACAAAGATAGTCAAACGACGCGCACGGTGATGGGTGATTCAAAGCAGCCTTAACAATTTCGGTTCCTAACGGAACCAAAATTTCTGTATTCGCTTTCTCCATGTACTCTTCCGTAATAAACCGTTGGCCATCATTACCGGGTGGCGATCTCCTGTCGTTTTCATTAGTCCGCATACGTTTCCTAATGTCTGAACGCGACTTCCGTTTTCGGTTGGTTTTCTTTACAATTTTGGAATCAAAATCTCGTTTACGTTTTCGTGATGCGTGACTACCACCTTGTGTCAGTAACAATTCCGCTGGACAATGATTTCCTGATGAAATCTCGTCAATTATACAAGACTGAGTGCTTCTGTTGCCCTCTAGTTCAGTGTCTGCGTTAAAGTCGCGATGTTTTGTGTGCATTACTAATTCTTCATCATGCATTTTTCGTTGCACATTACTCAAACAAACTCGCTCGTCAAATGGATCACCATTCTGACCTCTTTGCAGCTCTTCGACATTCAACTGGTCCCTCATTTCATTATACAAGTCGCGAGAGTTGCTATTCCCATCACAAAAACCATTATCTAAATAAATCATGTGGTCACGCGGTAGACCATCGCAACAATGAAAATAAGCATCCGGCATTTGATTTCGGTCGTCGTATCGTGGGTTATCAAATCCTCTCTCATCCTTGTTTGCTGTCAACATGTTTGTCACATGTTCAACATGTGGGTCACGTACTTGATCATATCTGCTGAGCTGATTTGGCAAATAGTGGTTGTCAAAACTTCTAGAATCATCCCGCCTTTCTGTTCGTGAATCTTCCTTAAAATGCCTTCTAGCTTCGTATTTTTCAGAATCCCAAATTGAAATGTATCTTTCATGTTTTACTGCATCGTTTCTTGCTTGGAGTCCATTCAAACTATAATTTTTTACAGAGTTGAGGGGACTCCGTCTTGGCAAGAACATGTCTTTGTCATCAACTCTTACATGCAATAAGTTTTCATGCTCACGTTCATCAACTCTTATATGTTCATGTCTTTCTCTTTTAAATTCTCGTGCAGTATTATCTTTTCGTCCGTTGTCCCCTCCCTTATAGTCATAATTTGAACCCTGTGACATGCCTCGTTTACCGCCTAGTTGAAAAAGCCTGCTGTTTATTTCATCTCTTTCATTCGACTTTTTACGGTCATAATAAAAAGTACTTGGACTTTCATTATTTTTTCTTTCTCCGTACATTCTATTCCTTTCATGGTCTCCAAAATTTGAATGTGTTATGATTGAAAAATCTCGATCATGACTTTGATGCAGGTCAATGTTTTCTTTGAAACTTTGTCGACTTCCATATGGAGAATTTGAACTGTATGTATTTATTTTGCCATGCAAACTATTCCGTTCATCGAGATGACTCTTGTTTGACTTTCTGCCATCCACTCGATTATTGTAATGTTGTACGCTGTCATCTCCGTCAATTGGTAAATTAAGTTCATCAACATGTCTATCGTTTGCTACTCTGGCCAAACAATCTTGGTCGAAATATAAACCGTTTGATTTTATGCCAAAGCAGCCAATTGGTCTTTCTTCGTCTCTTCCCTCAATCGACCGATATCTTTGATAGGATTTGACATCTTCGTGTTTTCCATCATCCGTGTCATGGCCAGATCCCATCGGTCTGTCTTCATTATCTGGAAACTCCATACATTTCCTTTGACGTATGTAAAGTCTCAGATCTCCATGAAAATCGTTCACAGCTTGCAGCTTACTGCTGTATGTATCTCTCTCGTAATCAGTACTTCTTGGCGACTGTTTTTCGTGCGTTTGGTTATGTTTGTTTACCCGTTTGCCCTTCAATTCTGTTGTCTGGCCATCGTTAACAGAACGTACATGTTGTTGTTTCTCTGTTCTTCTTTCCAACTCTTCTTCATGCGTTAACTTAGGAGTTTCTACCCGATTGCCCTCCAAATCTTTTATCGGGTCATCGTTAACAGAACGTTCATGTCGTTGTTCTTCTGTTCTTTTTTCCAACTCTACTTCATGCGTTAACTTAGGATTACCTATCCGTATATCCTCTAAATAGTTCTCCTCTTCATCGACAGGCATGTCCAGGTCTGTGTAGCAATTTAAAGGTCTATCGTGTTGGGTTATTCCATTATGCATGAAAGACGTATCTGATTTGCCACGTACATACTTTGCTTGGTTTTTTCCTCGATCTCTTTCCGAAATACCGCGACCTCTAGCTCTTTGAAACCTACCATATTTTGTATTTTTTCTAGCATACTTAGCTTGGTTTCTTCCTCGACCTCTTTCCAAACCTCTTCCTCGTTGAAATCCACGACCCATTTTATATGTCTGAAATATATATCAAATAGGCCAAATCAATTTTTTTCCACTAACATCTTCAAAAATAGGATGGTTAGTTTGGTCCCGTTTATTTTATGAATATAATCAAATATAGCAAAAAAGGGATAAAACTCACGATCTATATCAGGAAAGAGAGAAAATTGTTTTGTGTTATTTACTTTTATACCTACTGGATACAAAACTAAGTATACAAATATATAACTCAAATCAATAACCGATTTTACTCATATTGAAATTTATCGAGATGCACTGCTTAGCGATTTTACTGTACGCGTATATATTCCTTTACTGGTTAGTAGGCACTTGCCTCTTACATATAAGAGAGTTTCTGCCACTATAACTAAATAAATCATATACTTAATCCTTTTTCCTTTAAAGACTCTTCTGTTATTGTTTTGTTTTTACTTGTTCGAGTGTTAATCCATCGATGACTATTTGTGTGCGTTATTTTTGTTTGTGTACATTCTATGTATTTTTTCACAATGCTAAATATGGAAAATATTAATGTGACACAATCATCGGTAGCCCAAGTATACTATACCCAGAATTGAGGAAATAAATTCTTCTATTTTATCCTGGAAAGACACAAATTTTACTTGAAACAAGCATTCATCATACAAGGTTTAAATCAGTTAATTGTTTGTTTCATATATGAACAGTTTTTAATTGATTTTAAAATTCGATGCTTTGCATTAAATATTCCTTTAACGTGACAATATTCATATGTGTTTTGGTTTGTCTTGTGAATATAGGTAAACAAGCCAGTGTAACGGTTGTTGTAAATATATAGAACATGGCTTTTTCCTGTTTTTGTTTTTGTGAAGCGGCCTTGCCGTCCCCCCCCCCATGTTGTGAAAAAATGAATCAGGAATTGTTGAAAATAAAGAAATAATTAGTTGCGAACTTCCTGTAATGTGCAAATTTGAGTCGCGAACTTCTTGAAATTGTGAAAATGTGAGTCGCACAATTCCCAAATAAAAAAAACGGCCATTCTCACAGAAGGAAAAAGCCCTGTTTAAGGAACATGAAGTCTACACACACACACACACACACACACACACACACACACACACACACACACACACACACACACACACACACACACACACACACACACACACACACCACACACACACACACACACACACACACACACACACACACACACACACACACACACACCACACACACACACACACACACACACACACACACACACACACACACACACACACACACACACACACACACACACACACACACACACACACACACACACACACACACACGCGCGCGCAGTCGATATAATCTCACTTCAGACTAAAATACAGACAACAAGAACACAAAACTTAATGCAAACAATGGGTGAGCACATTGGAACTGTTTATGCAAAGCCATTATTGTGTAGAGTAATTTTATCATAAATATTTCTTGAAAAAAAAGCATTTGCATGAGAGAAGTGTTCTTATTTTGCTTTAAACAGCTTTTTTTCAGAAATAAGATAATACATCATCTTGACTTGTGTGCAGCACTTACTTTTCTTCTGGATAGATCTAACTTGCTTGTTGAATTTAATTGTAAAATATTGAAACAAACAATCGCTGTTCCTTTGGGTACTTATTGTGCGCCACTTATAGCTGATCTATTTTGATATTGTTATGAAAGGGATTTTATGTTAGAATTATCGAAAACTTAAAAACTAGATTTGATTCAACGTTAAAACCTTAATAGCAGATACATTGATGACATACTAAACTTAGATAACCCTTACTTTGAACAATTTATTCACAAAAACTACCCAAAAGAACTAGTCTTAAATAGATCGTGTTAATCCAATACAGATGCTACATCTAACTACAAATGATAATATGATTAAGACAAGTTTATACGACAAGCGGGACGACTTTAACTTTGAAATTTTTGAACAGTTTTTTTGTTTGTATCATTACCTACGACGTAAATTGACAAAATTTCACTAAAAGTATAGTGATTTTATTTCAAAAAATAATGTTTCTTTAAAATGGCATATAAATTAATGGAATTTCCCACCCATCGTTTAATGGAGATATTTTGAAGCGTGCTCGCAAATGTAAATATCTTAAAGCAAATGTTTGCAATAAGCGTTTTAATGTAATTAACTCCTTTTTATCATAAGGATAGTTAAAAACACATGTTTGTTGGTTTTCGATTCACTATATCATTCGTCTCTTCAAATTTAGAATTATTAATGCAATGACCCTTTTATATGTTTGCTTCTATTAAATTTATGATGTTGTATTCTTAAATATTTTTGTCAAAAGAAGGGATGTAGTTGGTACTTCAAAATTTCATTTCATCGTTCTTCAAAAGGTTGAAACTATGTTGCTCTTGTCTTCTTCCTACCATTGGTAATTAAATTAAATGCGTTTTAATTCCCTTTTATAACTGTATAATTTCAGTTGCAAAGCTTTGAGGTTTAATTCTATTTACATTTATATATATCATAAATATTGCTGGGCAAAGTGTGAGGTTGAGCGCTCTAAGACCGGTTTAAACCCCCAGTGCTATGCATTTTGTTTCGTATTGTGCCGTATTGTTTTGGCAATTGGTTTCATAAATTAAGGACCACGAACGTGTGTATAGAAGGATATCAATACTGCTGGAGCAACTGGAGTTTCACTTCTTTATATTAAATCGAAAATTTTAGGCGTATTGAGAATATTATGTGAGTTTGGGATAAAGATTAAGTTTATCACTATAAGCTTAGAATCATGGTTGCGTTCGACTTTATCCAAAATTCACATAATATTATATTTATTGCATTATTTTCATCTTTTTTCCATTAAAATTGATTAAATACGCATTTCGTGACAATATTGTTCTTCCATATTTGACAAAAAACAGATTCTCCATTTTTTGGAAAAACCCGAGTGTGATCTAAAAATAGCGATAGTTTAAAGCTAAAAGATAAAGCCTCGCGCTACCATGGTTCTAAGCCTTGCATGATAAACTTTATCTATATCCGAAAACTCACATAATATTCTCTTATTTAACAGACGAGGCAAACATAAGAAGGTGCATAATAACAATTATATAAATCTTGACAATTGGAATGGGTATGAAACACATTTAATCCATTTATGCCTAGTGGACTCTCCCATCCTTCTAAAATGGATCAATCTATTTCCAAAATTAGGGATGTATAGTATACTTATTTCTACATTTAGAATATTTCTTACAGAAATTCATTTAAGCAAAAAGCGCAGATCCTGATGAGACGCCGCATCATGCGGCGTCTCATCTGGGTCAACGCTGTTTGCCAAGGCCTTTTTTCTAGACGCTAGGCATAAATGGGTTAAAAGACCATCTACTGTAAAACCCCAAAATCAACGAAAAATTAAATTAGCACATATTCAATCAATGTTCCTTATAGCAACGCTGGATGTGGTCTGGTAACATAGATTAACAAGATACACAATGCTCTTTTTATTTTCGCGGGATAATATATTCAATGGTTGAAATCGTTGCGGGAAATTAAAATGGAATATATTTGTGTCACAACAAATAAATACAAGCATTTTGTATCTCGTTAAATCCATGTTACCATATCTTGCGTTGAAATAATTATATTTTGTGAAATATTCGTTGGTTTTGAGTGTTACTTTAATACATCAACTGATGATATGTAATATTTATTTGATACATTACTTAATTGTTTGTCATAATTTTTATGGAAACAATGCCTAAAAATAAGCAATTAATTGAGAAACTCACCTTATGGGATAGTCTTCGTTATCCTTCTTTGAAACATTAACAAGTCATTCTTCCATCGCTTACAGATATAAAGTGAATTTTAAATATTCAACGGAGCACTGCGGGATATCGAATTACTCTCACGTCATTCTACGGTTTTCCGAAAATAAGGATAGTTTGCTTAAAATAGAAGCCAAGTTGAATGCCTATAACCAGCTGAAAAAAGAAATCGCTTTGTGATAAAAATAGCGGTGACTCACGAATGGTTTTCCAACAACTCATGCGATAAAGAACCTAGAAACCCAGTTAGGTAAATTGTGCTTATAACCTATCCGTATCGGAATTATCAGTTATATGTGACCGCCTAATCTCGTAAATTATCTTCTTACCTCGTGCTATATAAAACAAAAATTTCAAATCAAACATATTTAAATCCATTTATGGCGGTTTTCGAATACATATGAAAACGAAAGAAAAGTAAGACCATATCAACTGTTCAAATAACTTTAAAGGATAGTCTATGCTTTCAAACAGTGAAAACGAAACTTATTACTGTCGTTTAGTTTAATTAATATGTAGACAAACAAAAGTTTGTCCAGCAAGAAAAAAGGCGGGCATAAGATAAATTAGCACATTTTGATATTGTTCTATACGATTATCAAAAATCAACTGTATGAAAAAGCAGCCATTTAACAACTTTGTTCAATATTTTGCGATATTGTGTAGATCTATGCTCTTCATTCTTCAGCGTTTAAATCTTTTTATTTTAGCTCGATTGCATCGATTGCCTTGTGCTTATTTTATACGCTCTCGAGTCGGTTTCCTTTTACTATAACCAATACTTGGTGCCTATGGTGGAGATCTTAAGAACGCTCCCACAGTGGGAATCGAACCCATGACCTCACAGTCGCTAGAAGGACACCATATCCACTACCCCACGGCGACCGAGTTTTATAACTTCACATATATAGCTGTTTTATGAACGTGTGAGATTACCGTGTATTCATGCTCTCTGTACGTGTTACGTACAAAAAAAACTTGACCGATATCTTTAGTACCGTACATGCCCTATTTATGTGGTAGCGAGTATATGATCAGATAACCTTCAAACAAAAATACTACAATGTTTGCTTTTGTTATCTGCCTCGCTATATTGTTTGAAGGTTTTCGACAGGTAGATAACAACAAATGTATAAGCTTACTAACAATTTCATATACCATTATATAATGTAGATTCTTCAGATTAAAAAGAACAATCAACCTATGTATAGGCATTGAATTGAAGGACCTTTGCAGGCTGTACAAGAGTCCTCAATTGGTAATAGATGATTTTTCGAATTAGCATTACTTAATAATGACTTGCTTTAAGAGCCTCTATCAGAATACTTGAACCTGGGACTCACCAAAACGCAAACATGTTTAACCATTTCCTACTCAGAAGCAAAGTGAAAATGGCTATGTGCAAACAGCATACAAACTCGAAGTCTGTTCAGGTTGTATGCTGTTTGCTGCTCATCAGTATCTAAGGGTTGGAACTGAAACCTTTAAAACGTGGATCAAGTGACAAAGGCCTTTTAATAAATTTCACTTTCTGAAGGACTACAAATACGTAAAAAACGTATCTACGTGGTAATTAGTTAAGATGCAAATAACTAATGGTTAATAATCAATTCTATGGATGATTCGGTATGTTCAAATTTGAGACAAGATAGAATGGGACACTTCTTATGTTTCATTTAATTAAAATCGAAGTTGTTCGCATTAAAAACAAAACATTAAAATACAGATTTGTGTATACGTTAACATAAAAAAATATGAGAAAAAAATGTTATAAATTGACTTAAACTGTAATCAAGATGGCATTGAATAATGGTCCGTTGAGAACTCCCACTCAAATCACCGACCGTATAGTATTATCTCTCCGGCCCTCATCGAGCCATATATTGATTATTATTAAACCACATCCCTAAAATATTCATTATCAATGCGTGATATTTCGTTTGTGTGAATATATTATTGACTTTTTATTGAAATCTCACTTAAGTCGTTTAAATTGCTAATTTGACAACTGGTACAATATTTTATTGTATAGCTTTCATCGTTGTTAAAATACAATGTTGTGTTTGTCAAATCCTCTGTACAGATTTACATAAATGATATTTTTGATAAATGAAATACTTATGGTATGTTAATATCGGGCTCTTATCTGTATATCTACCACATATTTCTAGCGTGTTGGCGGGTTTTGTGGTCGCCAACAGGAATGTCAGAACGGCAAAACAATGGCACGTAATAATTTTAATTGCGCCATTTTTGTCATTTGACGGGTTAATTTGTCGTTTTTAATGTAGGCTTAACATAATCAACGCTTTTTATATTCGGAAGGCGAGACGTAAATCAATTTACACACGTTTTCACAAAATATTAAGCTTAACCCATTTATGCCTAGCGTCTAGAAAAAAGGCATTGGCAAACAGCGTAGACCCAGATGAGACGCCGCATGATGCGGCGTCTCATCGGGGTCTGCGCTATTTGCTTAAAGGAATTTCTGTAAGAAATATTCTAAATATAGAAATAAATATACTAGACATCCCTAATTTTGGAAATAAATTGATCCAATTTAGAAGGATGGGAGAGTCCACTAGGCATAAATGGGTTAACATTCCGATGCTCCTACTGATTTTCAGAAAACGACATCCAATACCACTCTTTTCCACTCCCACCAGTTGGTCTTTTCATGCATGATAACCGTTTGTAATCGTACAATTCGATATCTAGGTAGACCGTTGACAATCCCCTCCCATGCACGTATACATTATGTAGATAAATGCGAAATTCAATACATAATTATGAATGTCTATACAGCGATCTAAACTTCAATGTTTATACAGGCGTTTTCAAAAATCAGTTTGAAACCGCTATTGCAGATTTCATTCAGTTCAAAAAAGTATAGTAGGACGTCGATTTAACTTGTGTGTGTCGTTAACTTTTGAACGATTCCCAAGTCAACAACAATATGCAATTACATTCAGGCAGAAATGTTCAAATCTCTTTTAAAAAAATTGAAATTATATTTTCAGTATTTGTATTTAATTTAACCCACTTATGCCTAGCGTCTAGAAAAAAGGCATTGGCAAACAGCTTAAAGGAATTTTGGTAAGAAATAGTCTAATATAGAAATCAATATACTAGACATTTGGAAATAAATTGATCCAATTTAGAAGGATGGGAGAGTCCATAAATGGGTTAATGTTGATATAGCAAATATGATCAAATGAAGCACAATGATTGCAAACTTAACAGTTCTTTTAATGAACTATTTGTTAATTTAAACCTTTTAATTTTAGCTCGATTGCATCGAAAGCCTCAGGCTTATTAAAACGCTCTTCGAGTCTGTTTCCTATGACTAGAACCAGTACTTGGTGTCATTGGTGGAGATCTAAAGAAAGCTCCTTCAGTGGGGATCGGACCTCTTGACCTCCCGATCGCTGGGCGGACACCATATCCGTTACACCACGGCGACTTTAAAATGATTATTATTTGCTTAATCTTAATAAATTGCAGTAGAAACAAACAACTTGTCAGAAACATATTCTACTCTGACGATAAAGGCAGTATTTTCTTTGATCTTCTTACTTAGATTTATTTATCTCTTAAAGTATTATAAAACCTCACTGAGATTCTTAAAGCAAAGTATATTGATCATTTAACACACATAACTTGTATACAAGTATGACTGTATCCTTAAACATATTTAGAATGTCTATCTGGTCACTATCTCGTCATTGAGCCCGTAGTGGTGGTCTGCTATGTCTTACAGTTTAACGATCATTTTCATCTTAAACCTCAATCTTCCCGCAGAGTTGTCGTTCCATGCTCTCACATAATATCTGCCATCATTAAAAATCCTAACAGATCGGAAGGATTTTTTTGTTTTGTTTAGAATTATTGTATGAAAAGTAGTATCATTTTTTGTTTTATATGTTGAATATAGTGTATAAGTTTAGGTTCATAATACAAAATAAATTACCTAAATTAACAAGAGCAAAAATAACAACGGAACAATATTGTACGTACCACGTGGCTCGGCTATCATCACGTGGTTGGTTATGAAAACATGGATTTTATCCGGCTAAGCTGGTTTCAGTCAAATCTCTCGCGGAGGTTGCTGAAACCGTTGGAAAAAAAAACGATTGGCACTCGTGTTGTGACAATTTATTCCCCCGTTATTTATATTGGTTGTTTTGGAAAGCGGTGGCATTTTCATTGTAATCACAATTTCAGTTGAATAAATAAGATAATAAGTAAGTAAAACTTGTTTTTCTTATGTAGTATTGTTGTTTATATTCATGAGTGTTTTTTTTTGGTCGGGTAAACATTGCTGTTTAATCTGTTTGTTCATTCATTCGTGTCTTCGTTAGTTTGTCATCTTGAATCCATCTTCGAAATAGGAAAACTTGCATACAAAATTTGGTTTTCATACAAATTGATGAGCCGAAAGCGACAATTTATACTTCACTTTTAAACACTTTTAAATCGGAATACAATGATCATTCGTTCCATAAGTGTTCATACGGCACACGTGAACAGAAAAGGTTAAATAGGATATTGGTTGCATTGCCTTTGACAACGCGCACACCACCTGCATGTAAATGTATAATACTAATAACGTGTCGTTTCTTTGGTTTATTTGCTTTAACAACGCACACACCACCCCTGCATGTAAATGTATAATAAGTTAATAACGTGTCGTTTCATTGGTTGCATTGCCTTTGACAACGCCCACACCACCTGCATGTAAATGTATAATAAGCTAATAACGTGTCTTTTCATTGGTTGATTTGCCTTGAACAACGCGCACACCACCTGCATGTAAATGTATAATAAGGAAATAACGTGTCTTTTCATTGGTTGCGTTACCTTTGACAACGCGCACACTACCTGCATGTAAATGTATAATAAGTTAATAACGTGTCGTTTCATTGATTGCGTTGCCTTTGACAATGCGCACACCACCTTCATGTAAATGTATAATAGTTTAATAACGTGTCGTTTCATTGGTTGCTTTGACTTTGAGAACGCGCACACCACCTGCATGTAAATGTATAATAAGTAAATAACGTGTCGTTTCATTGATTGCGTTGCCTTTGACAGTGCGCACATCAACTGCATGTTAACGTATATAAGTTAATAACGTTTCGTTTCATTAAATGCTTTGCCTTTGACAACGCACTCACAACCTGCATGTAAATGTATATATAGAATATTATGTTAGTTTTAGATAAAGATCAAGTTTATCATGCGAGGCTTAGAACCATGGTAGCGCGAGGCTTGCCGAGCATGATAACTTGATCTTTATCCAAACTACATAACATAATATTTCTATTTTATCCTATTATTTACCATTTCATTTAAACATTAAATCTCGCAGTTTTTGACAATTTTGTTCTTCCGTAGTTAGCAAACCCGAGTGAGTCATTCCGCGTAGATTTTATAACAAAGTAGTCCCTGAGATAACAAACGTTTTATTGAACAAACAACCTTTGTAACATATGCCACTCATAATATTGTGTTGAAAACGAGACAACGCTCATTTATATCAATAACAATAATTCAATTACGATAGCTCTATATTATTTACGGGGCACTGGAATTCACGCGCAAGGCTCGTCGTAGTCAGTCGGTTATGGGAATAGACCAGTTGACGAGTGACGTCACGCGCACCTGCAA